>NC_057711.1:54297466-54299801 GCF_004010195.1 Chiloscyllium plagiosum | reverse complement strand
AGTCCCTCCTCCCTAACTTTTATCTTAGCCTGCTGGACACACTTTCCTCATTCCTGAAGAAGGGCTTATGCCCGAAACGTCGATTCTCCTGTTCCTTGGATGCTGCCTGACCTGCTGCGCTTTTCCAGCAACACATTTTTCAGCTCTGATCTCCAGCATCTGCAGTCCTCACTTTCTCCTCAGGTCCAACTCGTCAATACCGACCAGATATCCTAGTTGATCCAGTCCCATTTACCAGCACTTGGCCCATATCCCTCTAAACCCTTTCTATTCATGTACAATCCAGATGCCTTTTAAATATTGTAATTGTCCCAGCCACCACCACTTCTTCTGGCAGTTCATTCCATACACACACCATCCTTTGCATGAAAAGGTTATGCCTTTGTGCTTTTTAAATCTTTCTCTCTCATTCTAAATGTATGCTCTCTAATCCTGGACTCCCCTACCCCAGGGAAAAGACCCCTCATGATTTTATAAATCTTAATAAGTTCACCCCTCTGCCTTTGCTCCTGGGAAAACAGCCCCAGCCTATTCAGCCTCTACCTATAGCTCAAGCCCTCCAACCCTGGCAACATCCTTGTGAATCGTATCACATAGGTTGAAGACTGACATCTGTAATGCTGGTGACCTCCAGAGAGGACTGAAACGGATTGACCCCTCTGGCTGAAGATGGAGACAAATACTCTTAAGTGCAGGACTGTTTCATCATTCAGGCTGGTGGTATAGTTGTGGAGACCCAGCTCCTGTTGTTTAATCGCCCACCACTATTACAACTGGATGTGCAGGACAGCAGAGCATTATGGGTTCACGTAGCCCTATATGTTTGGGTTGTGTGAAATCTCTACCCTATGTTCTTCATTTCCCAGCAACTCTACCTCTACGTTTGGTATTTTTTAATAAATTCTGAACTTTAACCCCACATTATTCTAAATCAATTGTATTGATTTTGTTATCTGCGTTTACCATCAGGGTAATTGTTGTATCTCAATAACATAAACAATCTTCAAAACCTATTGATTGTAAAACTGTATTACCCCAAGGACAGAAAGTTTCAAGTCTGTGAATGTGAAAAGTGGAGTCATGTGTTGACAAATCTACAACCTGTACAAGAAATATCTAAGTCTGCTTCTGTGCATAGATATTTTAAGCAGTAGATATTGCGTGCAATTCTGGTCTTCCTATCGGAATGATGTTGTGAAACTTGAAAGGGTTCAGAAAAGATTTATAAGGATGTTGCCAGGATTGGAGGATCTGATCTACAGGGAGAGGCTGACCAGGCTGGGGCTGTTTTCCCTGGAGCGTCAGAAGCTGAGGGGTGACCTTATAGTGGTTTATAAAATCATGACGGGCATGGATAGGGTAAATAGGCAAAGTCTTTTCCCTGGGATCGGGGAATCCAGAACTAGAGGGCATAGGTTTAGTGTGAGAAGGGAAAGATATAAAAGGAACCTAACTCTTTCACGCAGAGCATGGTGCCTGTATGGAATGAGCTGCCAGAGAAAGTGGTGGAGACTAGTACAATTATAGCACTTAAAAGGCATCTGGATGGGTATATGAATAGGAAGGTTTGAGAGAGATATGGGCCAAGTGCTGGCAAATGGGACTAGATTAGGTTAGGATATCTGGTTGGCATGGACGAATTGGACCGAAGGGTCTGTTTCCGTGTTGTACATCTCCATGACTCCATGACCATTAAAAAATGCAGATAATAAAAATAAAAGTTCTAACTTAGGCCAAGATTCAGTGTACAGATGGTTGTCTATAATGCAATGGCTGCATTCTTGTGTAACTCTGCATTATAGAAAAATCGCACTTTAGAAGCAGCGCCTAAAGTGTTGGTAGTGTAATCGCATTGTGGCTAGCACATGTTTCTAAAGTTCGCACTTTAGAAAGAGTGCCCCCAATTTGTCAATCATGTTCTAGCGAATTCGTATTAATGAAACATGCACTTTAACAGACCAACCTGTATCAGAAATAAGGTGGGTGAGTATCAGAAATAAGGTGGGTGAACTTAAGGCGTGGATCGGTACCTGGGACTACGATGTTGTGGCCATCACGGAAACGTGGATAGATGAGGGACAGGAATGGCTGTTGGAGGTTCCTGGTTACAGGTGTTTCAGTAAGATTAGGGAGGGTGGGAAAAAAGGAGGGGGGGTGGCATTGCTAATTAGAAATGGTATAACGGCTGCAGAAAGGAAGTTTGAGGGGGATCTGCCTCTGGAGGTAGTATGGGCTGAAGTCAGAAATAGGAAAGGTGCAGTTACCTTGTTGGGTGTTTACTATAGGCCCCCCAATAGCAGCAGAGATGTGGAGAAACAGATTGGGAAACAGATTT
>NC_057711.1:54284021-54295083 GCF_004010195.1 Chiloscyllium plagiosum | reverse complement strand
TGTACAGGACTTTGGTTAGGCCGCATTTGGAGTACTGTGTGCAGTTCTGGTCGCCTCACTTTAGGAAAGATGTGGAAGCTTTGGAGAGGGTGCAGGGAAGATTTACCAGGATGTTGCCTGGAATGGAGAGGAAGTTGTACGAGGATAGGTTGAGAGTTCTCGGCCTTTTCTCGTTGGAACGGCGAAGGATGAGGGGTGACTTGATAGGGGTTTATAAGATGATCAGAGGAATAGATAGAGTAGACAGTCAGAAACTTTTTCCCCGGGTACAACAGAGTGTTACAAGGGGACATAAATTTAAGGTGAAGGGTGGAAGGTATAGGGGAGATGTCAGGGGTGGGTTCTTTACCCAGAGAGTGGTGGGGGCATGGAATGCGCTGCCCGTGGGAGTGGTAGAGTCGGAATCATTGGCGACCTTTAAGCGGCATTTGGATAGGTACATGGATGGGTACTTAATCTAGGTTAGAAGTTCGGCACAACATCGTGGGCCGAAGGGCCTGTTCTGTGCTGTATTGTTCTATGTTCTATGTAGCTTCTCTGAATTCTGACAGTTGCATTTCTGACCAGATGTGCCAGCTTAAAAACCTTCAATTTAAAAAGAAGAAAGCCTTATAATTATGGGAGGTTGCATGTTAGAATAAGTGTTTGAGGATCACTGTAGGGTCTTTTCCGGGAGAGTTCCTTTGCCAGTCTATGAGCATCAATATTAGAACTGTTGTAAAATACTTGTTTGAATAGCCTTGTTCTGTATCTCCTGAAACACAAAGAGTGCCATAAACCTTGCACAAGATGTGTCTGACAGGACACAACAGAAAGCTCTTCTTAGGAATTTCATTTCATTTATGGCCCTGTAAAATTAGACAAAATATGTGGCTTTTAAGTAGGATTATTAAAATGTTCGGTGAAAGTTGGCGATCTCATCTCTATTGCCAAATGAGCCTTTTTTGAAAGCTCAGTGCTTGATATTTCAAGTTTAAATTGAGGGTTTTTTTTCCCACAAACTAGTTCATCATTTTAACTTACTACAAACCTGTTGTGACCTACAGTATTTCACTGCCCCTAACAATTGAGCACTGCACTGAAGATAGTTATATCTTTGCTCTCATCTGTTATATATTCGTGAAATTAAGTCCATTACAATTCAGACTTCTAAGTCACTTGTGTGAAAATCTTGTACTGTTCAACTAACTAAAGGCAGACAAAATTCAGCAGTGCTTTGGGATATTTAAAAAATAATGAAAGCAAGTTCCCTGTTGGTTTTTTCCTATCTGCTAATTACTATTTAAAATACTATTAAATGACTCTCACTGGTGGTATAATAGATCTCAGTCTTTATACTTAGATAATATTAATGTTCAAAATGACCCTGCTTGGCTGGGATTAAGAATCCAGTATATTGTACTACTTTTAAAGAACTTCTAACATTCTTGTGCTAGGAGACAGCGCAGTGCTGTGAAACAGCATCCAAACTGGTGTATTACAATCCTAGTCTCATTTTTGTGTCGATTCTCCTGTTCCCTGGATGCTGCCTGACCTGCTTCGCTTTTCCAGCAACACATTTTCAGCTCTGATCTCCAGCATTTGCAGACCTCACTTTCTCCTCATCATTCAGCAAATGTCCACTTACGGACTCACATGTAATGCTGGAACACTATGTTATGCATTTTGCAAGCTTGACCTGATTGGGTACAGACCGTGCCACTGCAATTATATAACATTTTCTGGATAGTTCTGGATGTGTGAAGAATTATCACAGAACTATTATGGTTAAGAAGAAGGCTAGTCAGTCCATCGTACCTGCACCAGCTCTTCAAACAAGTATCTTTACCTCGTGCCTGCCTCCTATTTTACCCCATCTTGTGCTAAAATAATACTGATTGACAATTATAAATTGACTATCGGTTTGGCAGTATAGTGCATTTGTGTGTACTGAAAGCTACGAACATTAATATATAAGGACAGATAGACAACATGTGCATGCACTCTATCTGTTACAATGCATCAAAATAGGGTACAGACATTCACTAGTTAATTTCACAAGGAAATGCCTGGACTAATCAGAATCAACTTGTCTGGTGTGTTAGCTAAAACAAACCTTAGTGGTTAACTGTCAGTCATCGCTAATGTTGCATTTTTGTCACAATATCTACAGATGCCTGAAGAAATCACCACTCTCCGTTCATACAAAACATTTTTTTCCTTTATTTCTTGCAAATTGTATTAATGAATGCAAGATGAAAATCTATTGTATTTGTCCCGCAATACTCAAGTTCTATTCAAGTCTGACCAAATGACTATTTGTAGTGTTTTTGCAGGTGTTTGATTGCTGGAAAAAAAATGATTTGCAGTAATTTTATCAAGAGTAATTTTATGCTAACATTCCTGTATTAATTCCATATTATTTGCAATTGTACTTTTTAACCCTGTAAATCCCAAAAGATTTTTTGCTCATTGTGGGATTCTGTTTCAATCACTAAAGACTATCGCAATCTATAACAAGGCTAAAATAAAAACATTATTAAGGCTTTATTGCTGGATGGACAGAAAAGTGGAAAGTTACGCTAAGTCTATCTCAGTGCTTTGTTAGATAATGTTTGGTATTTCATGTCATTCTGGTTGTCATATTGTAGAGAAAGTATAGAGACACTAAAGAGGGGGTAGGGATATTTGCAAGGATAATCTCAGAAACAAATGGGAATACATGGCAGCAATCTCTTTTTCTTGATAAAGCTGAAGATTGATGTGTTAGAAATTTTTAAAATTATGTAATGTTTTACTAAAGTGGATACAGAGAGGATGTTTCATCTTAAATTGAAGAATATAACCAGAAACCATCAATATAAGTTAACCACCAAGAAATCCAATCAGAAATTCAGAAGACACGTCTTTCCCCAAAGAGTAATGAGACTGTGGAACTTACAAAGGCAGTTGGTTAAGTAAATGCTATTGATGCATTTAGTTAGACAAACATTTGAAGGCTAGGGATAGTTTTGTGATAGATTTAGAGGACAGCTGGAAGTGTGTATGAGTAGATCAGAAATGTCAGCATGGCCAAGTGGCTGTTCTGTGCCATTTATCTGATGTAATCCAACTGTCAGCAGACATCAAGGGTACAGTTTACTGCTCCTTTCTATTTAATGTGACACGTAGAGGCCCAAGGCAAATTGTGTGTCAGAGTTGAAAAGATAAGATTAATCAAGAAGTAATGGTCAATTGACACAGTAGGTTTTATAAACTGCAGGTTGCAGGATGATAGAATATAAACAAGAAAAAGAATCTTGCATACTTCAAACTGCTGTAATATGCATCAAATAAGTGTCAACAGTCAACATTTCCTGTGTAAAATGTCTCTGGAAAATTCAGTGCTCATTTATTTCTTAGTTGATACCACATACTTCAAATGCAGAAAATTCATCTTTTCAGTTATTTTCTACAGCTGAGATATAAGTTCAATTACAGACACATTTTTAAAAAATCAGTATGTAGGCTCTAAGGTCTGTTAAATCACAACAGAAGAACACAAGGTACATTTACTCTGGGTCATTTTATCTGTTCTTTGTAATCAGGAGAGTAAGTACCTAATTGTGTGTACCCTAAAACAGTTTTTTTTAGGCTTCCTTACAGTTCCTTTTAGAGTTAGATATATCCTGCCCACTGTTCCCCCTCCACGCCCACCCCCGAACACACACACACACAAAACCTGTCACCATTTTCAATCCTGTAGTTTCCAGCAATCACCACAAGGTGCCACTCTGTGATTGAGAACTGAGTATTTCAGCACCCCAATTAGTGATCGGCCTGTTGATTTGTGCAAGATTTTTTATATTACTTTCTGATTTTTATCTCACAATGACTTCAGTAACGGAGCACTGTTCCTAGAATTGCTGCAGTCTTCCAATGAAGCTCAATATTAAGTTTACCAGTTTCAGACCGTTACCTCCAAAGGAGTAATATCGAATACGACCTGTTAACTCTCTTTCTGTCCCCAGAGCAGCTGCCAGACCTGCTGAGTTTCTGCACTATGTTTATATTTCTTGTAAATATTTAATCCTTTGAGTATTTGTTTAAGGACAGTATCCAACATATCAAAATGAAAGCCGAAGTTCTTTTTCTATATGTATGAGTATTAATATCTTTGAGCAGTAACCTACCAACATTTTTATTCATTTTTAAGATTTATTCATGGGGTGCATGTGTCACTGGCTGGCCGTTATTTATTACCCACCCCTAATTGTCCATAAGGTGGTGATGAACTGCCTTCTTGGAACGCTGCAGTCCTTGAGCTATCGGTAAACTCACAATGCTATTAGGGAGGGAATTCCAGGATTTTTACTCAGTGATGTTGAAAAATTGTGATATTATTTTCAAGTCAGGATGATGAATAGCTTGAAGCAAAATTTAAAGGTGTTGGTGTTCCTGTGCCTGATGCCCTTGCCCTTCTAGATGAAAGTGGTTTGGAAGGTGCTGTCTAAGGATCTTTGCTGAAATTCTGCTTCTTGTACATACTGCTGCTACTGGGCATCTGTGGTGAAGAGATTGAATGTTCTGGGTATGGTGCAGATGAAATGCTGGTGTCAAACTTCTTGAAGTTGTGTTGGAGCTGCAGTCATTGAGTCAAGTGGGAGGTTTTCCATCACATTCCAACTTGTGCTTTGTAGATGGTGGACAGGCTTTGGGAGTCAAGAGGTGAGTTACTTGAGTAGGAATCCTACCCTTTGAGATTCCTAGTCTCTGACCTGCTGTTGTAGCCACGGTAATTACATAAATAGTTCATTTAACTTTCTGGTCAGTGGTAACCTGCCCAGCATGTTGTTATGGGGGGATTCAGCAATGGTAATGCTATTGAATGTCAAGGGGCAGTGGTCATTGGAGATTGTTATTGACTTTTATGTGACATAAATGTTATTTTCTAATTGTCAGACAACACCTGGACATTGTCCAGATCTTGTTGCATTTAGACATGGACTGCTTCAGTGTCTGAGGAATCGTGAATGGTGCTGAACATAGTGCAATTATCAGCAAACATCCCCACTTCTGACTTTATGTGGAGGGTGGTCATTGATGAAGCAGCTGAAGATGGTTGGGCCAAGGACACTACCCTGCAGAACTGCTGCAGAGATATTCTGGAGCTGAGATAACTGACCTCCAACAACCACCTCCATCTTCCAATGTGCCAAGTATGACTCGAACCAGCCGACATTTTCCCCCCTGATTTGCCCTGACTCCAGTTTTGCTAAGGCTCTTTGATGCCCGACTCAGTCAAATTCAGCCTTGATGTCAAGCGTTGTTTTCTCTCACCTCCCCTCCCCTCTGGAATTGAGCTTGTTTGTCCATGTTTGAACCAAGACTAGAATGAGATCAGGAGCTGAGTGGTAATAGTTGAGCCCAAACTGGGCATCACTGAGCAAGTTATTGCTGAGCAGGTTCTGCTTGATAGTACTGTTAGTGACACCTTCCATCACTTTATTGATGATCAAGAGTAGATTGATGGGACAGCAATTGGCTGGGTTGGATTTTCCTGCTTTTTGTGTACAGGACATAATTGGGCAACTTTCCACATTGTTGGATAGATGTGAATGTTGTAGCTGTGCTGGAACAGTTTGGCTAGGGGAGTAGCATGTTCTGGAGCACCAGACTTCAGTATTATTGGCAGAATGTTGCCCACAAGCTTTGCAGGATCCAATCCCTCCAGCATTTTATTGACACTGTGTGAAGTGAATCAAATTGGCTGAAGACTGTATCTGTGAGGCTGGGGAGCTATCGTCCACTCACTATTTATTGCTGTAGATTGTTGTGATTGCTTCACCCTTTTCATTTGCAATGATGTGTTGAGCTCCTCCATCACTGGGGATATTGTGAAGCTTCCTCCTTCTCCACTGTGTTGTTTAATTTTTATCATCATTCTCAGTTGGATGTGGCAGGACTGCAGAGTTTAGATCCATTAGTTGAATCATTTAGCTCCGTCTATCACTCGCTGTTTATTCTGTTTGACATGCAGGTAACCCTGTTTGATAGTTCACCAGGTTGTCACCTTACTTTTAGGTAGGCCTAGTGTTGCTCATGTCATGCCCTCCCGTACTCTTCATTGATCCAGGACTGACAGTAATTGTAGAGTGTGGTTTGGGGGAGGGGCACATGCAGTCCATGAGTACAATTGAGTGCTGGAGTACAATTCTGCTCCTGTTGATGATGCACAACACTCAGTTTGTTGAGTTGCTAGATCTGTTCACCAATGGCATGGTGATGATGCCATCAGCATGATGGATGATATCCTGAATGTGAAAAACAGCATTTTGTTTCCACAGGGACTGTGGAGTGGTCACTCTTCCTGTTACTTATATGGGCAGATGTATCTACTGGAGACGGATTGGTGAGGATGGGATGAAGTATACTTTACCCCCTTGCTTCCTCACCATCTGCCACAGACCCAATTTAACAGCTTTCTGTACATTTTGTACCCTTTATCACCCTTCATGCCCTCTCCAAGTCATATTCAACATGGAGGAGGACTGATTCAGCAGCTGATTGGAGGAGGATGCTGGGATATGTGGTAATAAGCAGGAGGTTTCCTACCTCCTGTTTTAACCTGATGCTATGAGACTTCAAGTTAATGATGAAGACTCCCAGAAGAGTTCTCTCCCGACTTTATACAAGCATGCTGCCACCCTGCTGGTCCTCGGAAGTCATTAGTGAACCAAAACCTTTTAGGAAAAAAAGATTTAAATGTTTTAAGAAATTAGAAAACCAGTACAAAATAGTGTAACAACTTTATAATAACAATAATAGGAAACAAACTGCGACTCTACTCCATAAACGACTGAAACACGAAAAAAAAAGCCAAATAAACCTCTACAAAAACCACAATACAATAAATAAGCAAGGAAAAAGAAGAAAAATAAATAAACAAACAAAATAAAATTAAACCAAGTTATAGCAAGGTAACTCAAATTATATTCAATTAAATTACTACACGCAGTGCAATCTCACCGAAGCTCCCCACCACTGGGAGCAATAATAAGCAAACCCGTATTTGTTCAGGATTCTTCCCACCTCCCCACCCCCCACCCCAACCCTGGCCCCTGGACCGCCAGACACAACCCTCACCGCTACACAAAGGCCCTGGATAACACAGCCGATATATCTGCATCAATATACTTCAAAAAAAAAAAGGCTGCCATGTTCCGTTTTCTGGTGTACCATAGTCATAAGGAAGTCCAGGGGGATGTGTTCCATAACTAACCTATGCCAGCTCGAAAGTCCTGAGGGATTCTCTGGCACCCAGCTCATTCTAATGTTCTTCCTTCCACAGAATGAAAGAATATTAAACAATTTCTTCTCACAGACATCCGAAGAAAGGTGTTTTGGAAGACCCAAGAGGAGGGACACCAGATCCAAACTTAACCTCAGTTCCCAAAACCTTTTCCAAATCACTTGCCAAGGCATCCCAATACCCGTGAAGCTTGTGGCATGACCACAAGCAATGAGTAAGAGTGCCAGCTTCCATTTTACACTGGGGCACATTGGGGACACTCCTGTCTTGAATTTCTCAAGCCGTTCCAGTGCCAAGTGAGCCCTATGGGGTACCTTCAGTTGAATAGCCTGGGTCCTATTGCAAATAGAGATCTTCCTAACATTTTCCCAGATATCCTCCCATATCTCTGATGAGATTTCCACCCCCAGTTCTTGAGTCCAGGTTCTGCGTAGCTGTTCAATGTCCTTCGAAACATTACTTCCTAACAAGTGATAGACTGTGTTAACCGAGAGGGTGCCCATAGACTGGGCACTCTCCTCTCCATATCCAACTTGTAGGGACTAGCCATCAATGTAGTCTTTTTTTGCATGAACTCTCTCACCTGGAAGTAATGGAAGAGATCTCTCCTAGGTAGCTCAAATTTCTGACTCAGCTGCTCGAAGGACATCATGACCTCCCTGTCAAATAGATCTCCCAAACAGGAGATTCCTCTGGTTTCCCAGAACTTAAAGCCAGAGTCTATCGACCCCGGCTGGAATCCCAACATTCCCACTATGGGAGTGAAAGGGGAAGTTTTTTTTTATAAATTGCCCTCGCCCTGCCACGTCATTCTCCATGGTTTAACTGTGATTAGGACAAATGAGTTTCTGCAGTGATCCATAACAGTCCTCATCTCGTCCATAAACAACAACATTAATGAGGAGGCGTTTTGTCTGGGAGGCCTCAATGTCCAACCAGATTGATCGTGGGTCATGACAGGCCCATTCAGCCACATAGGATAGTAAAGAGCTGAATTGGTATTTCTTAAAGTCCGGAAAATCTAGACCCTCCCTTCCCCCCCCACCCCCTGTGAAAGCTGCAATTTATCCAGCTTAATAAGAGGCCGCCTGTGATGCCAGATAAAAGATCCAAGTCAGCTGTAAAGCCTGCATAGTGCTTGCCTTGGCAGCATCAAAGGGAGCATTCACACGGGATATAATAAGCAAGGAAGAACATTCATTTTAACCAGAGCTATTCTGCCCAACCAAGATATCGGAAGATCTTCCCAGCACTGAAGGTCCTGCCTTATCTTCTCTAGCAGCTGCTCATAGTTGGCTTTATATAATTGATCAAAGACCGGGGTGACAAAAATACCTAAACACAGAAAACCTCCCTGTGATCACCCTAAAGGGAAAAGGGTTCCATCCCCAAAGTTGGATATACTAGTAAAGCCCTCCCACAGGCATGGCCTCTGATTTCATGAAATTACTTTTATACCCTGAAAACAAACCAAATAGATTAATCACTTGTATTAAGCGGGGCACAGGTGTCATTGGATCAGTTAAAAAGAGAAGGGTGTCATCCACATAGAGGGTGATTTTATGCCTGCCTGACCCTACCTCCAGGGCAGCTATACTGGGATCCGTCCGAATGGCTTCCGCCAGCGGCTCGATTGCTAATGTCAATAGCAGTGGTGAGAGAGGGCACCCTTGATGGCAGCCTCTGCCGATACTAAAACTATCTGACCTTACACCATCAGTGAGGACCACTGCCTTTGGCTCACTATACACCCATTTGGTAAAAACCTCTCCAAGACCAAACTGTTCCATGACATAAAAGAGGTACGGCCACTCCACCTGATCGAATGCTTTCTCTGCATCTCGGGAGACAACCAAACCCAGGATCACTCTTTGCTGGCATATTTAGACCATATTTAATACTCTTCTGATATTTAATACTCTTTGCTGGCATATTTAGACCATATTTAATACTCTTCTGGTAGACCTACAACCCTTAATAAAACCTGTCTGGTCCTCCTTTATAATAAAAGGCAATACCCTCTCCAGTTTTAATGCCAGCATTTTCAACAGGATTTTAAAATCCACATTCAATAACTATATGGGCCTGTACGAAGGCAATCTGGGGCTTTTCCGTTCTTAAGAATAAGGTAAGTATTTGCTTCTCTCAAAGATGATGGGAGGCAGCCCTGACTGAATGAGTAATTATACAAATCCAAGAGTGGCCCGGCCAACTTGTCTATAAACTCTTTTTAAACTCACTTTGAAATCCATCTGATCCGGGTGCTTTACCACTGGAGCAGCGAAACCACCAGTATTTCCTGAATTGTCAGAGGGGCATTCAGAAAGGACGCCTGCTCTGAGGTTATACCCGGAACGTCCAGGGTCTTTAAAAAAAGGATTCCATCTTCAGCATTCTGTCCTTACAGCTCTCCGACTGGTACAGCTCAGAGTCAAATTTTCTAACTGCTGCATTAATCTTTTTAGTATTGCAAGTAAGAAAACTTGCACTCTCTCTGATGGATGTAATAGATTGGGGACTATTCTTCTTTCTGGCCAGGTAAGCTCGATATCTACCCAGTTTATCACCAAACTTAAGCAATCTCTGATTAACAAGGGAGTTTTTCCCCCTTTGCTGTCTGGGTGAGTGCAGCATTCAGAGTAGCTCTAAGGGCTGTAATCCGGTGCAATTTGGTTACCAACGGTCTGTCAAAGTATGCTGTCTCAGCTGCCTTCAGGCGAGCCTTTAGCAAATGCTGCTGTTCTCCCCTCTGTCGTTTCCGGGTCGCAGAGTAAGAAATAATCAAACCCCGTGCATAGGCCTTGGCAGTCTCCCACAGCGCTGATGGGTTACTGGCCGTACACAAAAGATTTTAAACTCCCGCGAAAAATACTCCATAAGCTTGCAATCTTTCAAGAGGAAAGGGTCCATGCAGCAGTGCGGGGAGCCCATCCCGTCACCGCCCGCTTTGATCTCCATGTATACTGCCACATGATCAGAAATGGCCATATTCCCTATTCTGCAAGCCAGCACAGAGTTCAAAAAGGTCGATGGGACAAAAAAATGTCAATTCTAATATAGCACTTCTGTGGATTAGACATCTCCACACATCCACCAACCCCAACTCCCTGGATTGCAGGGACATACCCGCAAGGCCCCTAGGCATCCTGTCCACTTCGGGGTCAATAATACGATTAAAGTCTCCCCCTATAATTGTATGACGCGCCCAAGGCCCATCAATCTAGAAAGCACATCCGTTAAGAATTTAAGGGGATGTGCCAGGGGGCAATATACACATTAGGAATCCCATATTCCTCTCCGTGTATTAAAGCTTTAAGAATTATGAATCGCCCACAGTCATCCTTAATTTGGCCTGGCATATGAAATGGGAGGTTCTTCCGGATGAGAATAGCCAGTCCTCATCTTTATGAATTAAAGGATGAGAAAAACACCTGGCTGAATCCTCTCTGTTGCAACTTCAAATGCTCCTTATCGGTTAAATGCGTTTCTTGTAACAAGGCTATATCAACCCTCTGTTTTTCCCTAAGGCCTGACAGTTTCTTTTTTTCTCTTAATTGGTGAATGACTCCATTAACATTCCAGGTGCACCATTTAAATGAATGGCTAGCCTTGATCGTGTGAAACAGTTCATGACCTCCCAGAGGAAGAATCCCACTCATAACGCGTCGAGTGAAAACCGTAAACACTTGGTAGAAGTTTAAAAATGCAACTTCTAAAACTACCAAATCCAAACTTCTAACAGCTACTTCTACAACATACCAACGTATAACACAAATGAAAGGAGACTTCCCG
>NC_057711.1:54270753-54283828 GCF_004010195.1 Chiloscyllium plagiosum | reverse complement strand
CCCCCCCCCCCAACAACCAGGTAAACAGGGCAAATTACAGAGAAAAAACAAAATAAACATAATTGTCCATATTATTCAAGCAAGTCAGTCTGTTTTAAAGCATCCAAGAGTCTTTTGCCTTTTCCGGTGAATCAAAATTGGACACGGACCCTCCGTGGCTGAAACACAGTATATCAATATCTAATGGAATACTGGATATTCGAGTCCCTCAGCTGCCTTTTACCTCATCAAAGGCCTTCCTCTTACAAATCACGACTGGAGAGAAGTCCCAGAAAAGTATAATTTGTGATCCTTTATATTATCAGAGCCTAAGGATCATTCCCCAGTGCTGTAAGGTTTCCAGCATCATTTGTTTGTCTCTATAATGCTGGAGTCGCACTAGGACCGGGTGGGGGTACTGGTCCAATCCGGGCCAGCGCACTGCGGCTCGGTGGACCCGCATGACTCGCACCTGGCCTACTTTGACTTCCAGCTTCAGAAACTGCAGGAACCATTGCTCCAAGAAGCTGATGAGCTGGCCGCCTTCCTCCCACTCTGGCAGCCCGACCAGACGGATGTTCTTCTGGCAGCCTCGATTTTTGAGGTTGTCAAGCTGCTTCTCCAAGGCCTGCACTCGCCGTTCCAGGACCTGAGCCTGACCCACTGAGGATTCCGCCGTGGTTTCGGAGGCTGCGGCCTGTTGCTCCACTTCCCAACACACTGCCCGAGGTGCTGGATCTCCAGGTCATGTTTCTGCAGCATGACCGAGATCGGTTCAAACCTGGCCTGGGTCTCCTCCATCAACGAATCAATCTTCTCTCGGAGTTTCACGAACTCCAAGAACAGGCTCTGCTCTGCAGGTGAGACCCCTGGGGTGGTCACAGAGGCCAACGCTGCGGCCACGGGTATGTCCGTTGTTGCGGGGAGGGGGAGGTCCCTACCTGATGCGATCCTTGTGCTCCCTTCCCTTTGGTCATTATCTTAACAATTTCAAACTAATACTAGGTAGTTCTAGGGGTCAAGAAATGGTTATTTCCAGCACATTAAGTAGTAAAGGGAGGGTGAGTACCCCACTTTGTCTGGATTCTGGTGCAGAGCTCAGCAAAACAGACCTTCTGGGTCACCACCATCTTGAATCCCAGATATATTTTTAATGATAATTGACAGTGGGTTTTGTGGTCATTGTTCCGCTTTTTAATTCCCTGATTTGTATTGAATTCAAATTCCACCCTCTGCCAAGGTTGAATATAAACCCAGGACCCCAGGACATTTCCTGGCTCTCGGTGTTACTAGTCCCATGATGATACCAGTCGGCCTTCGCCTCTCCAACAATAATTAGGTTAGATGTCACAGATAATGTCATTAATGGGCAGTAGCACATTGCACGTTGAGCCTGTTCCTTCATTTTAAGAGATTGTAGCAAATCTGTGATCTAACTCCATGTAACTGTCCCATTGTCCCTTAATACCTTTGATTAAGACAGGTCATAAATCTTAACAATTGACCAAGCAACAATTACAACTTGCAAAAAGAAAATTCCAACCTTCTATAACTCTTGAATGTGGAAGTATTTTCTAACTTCACTTCTGAAAGATCCAGCTCTAAGTATTTTGCCCAATAATTGTAGAGGTATGATTGATGTGAATCTGCATTGCGCACACTCTCAAGCTTAAATATATCTCTTCTTCCTAAAATACTCTATGCAGAAGTGCACACAGTGACCCAGACGACATCCAATTAGGTTTTGAAGAAATGGTAACAGTCTCAAAAGGGTAATTTTGTTTGTCTCCACAGATGGTGTCAGACCTGCGCAGTCTCTCCAGTATTCTTTGTTTTGCACTTCCAACATCTGTAGTATTTTGTTTTCACCAGCTGACCAGGACTTTATAAAGTTCCTTCTGATGCTGTTGTTGGAGATAATAATACTTCCTTAATTAAATTGTGAAATGTTGTTAAATCCTTGCAAATATCAAACCCATCCTCTAATCTACTTTCTGACCAATTTTATTTTTTGGCAAATTGACTTGTTCGTATAATATCAGCATGATTGTCAGCTAGTGACTGTTTTCCTTTCTTTTTATGTCCAGCATCGGTACCTAGCATTTCCAAAGTGTGCACAATAGTTGAAGAGTAAAGGTATTTTTAACTGCCTGAACAAAGTTACTTAATCATGACCCTGCCCTAACTAGGGCATCCAGGACTGACCCACAAACAATTTATACTGGTCTGTTCACTTTAAAAGGCATGCATTCACAAAAGGAAAAAAAAAATGCAATGATTTGAATGTGAATATCATAGGCATGGTAACTAAGTTTGCAGGTGACACCAAAATAGGTGGTGTAGTGGACACTAAATATTACCTCAGACTACAATGGGACCTTAATCAGATGGACCAATAGGCCAAAGAATGGCAGATGGAGTTTAATTTAGCTGAATGTGAGGTGTTGCATTTTGGTAAGGCAAACCAGAGCAAGACTTGCACGTTAATTGTAGAGCCCTGGGGAGTGTTGCCGAAAAGAGAGACCTACAAGTGCAGGTGCAAAGTTCCTTGAAAATTGAGTTATAGGTTCGACAGGGTGGCAGTGAAGGCATTTGACCCGCTTGCCTTCATTAGTCAGAACATTAAGTAGAGAAATTGTGAAGTCATATTGTGGCTGTACAGACATTGGTGAGGTCACTTTTAGATTGCTGTATACAATTCTTCTTTAAGAAGAAGGATGTTAAACTTGAGAGAATGCAGGAAAGATTTATAAGGATGCTGCTGTGACTGGAAAGTTTGAGGCTGAATAGGCTGTGGCTTTTTACCCCAGAGTGTCAGAGGCTGAGAGGTGACTTCTCGAGGTTTATAAAATCATGAGGGCCATGGATAGGGTAAATAGCCAAGGTCTTTGCCTTCGGTGGGGGAGTCCAAAATTAGATAGCATCAGTTTAAGATGAGAGGGGAATGATTTAAAAAGGACCTGAGGAGTAACATTTTTCACACTAATGGAATGAGTTGCCAGACGAAGTAGTATAGATGGGAAGAATTACAGTATTTAAAAGGCATCTGGATGCATATATGAATAGGTAGGGTTTAGATGAATAAGGGCCAAATGCTGGTAAGTGACACTAGGTCAGATTGGGATGTCTGGTCAGCATGGATGAGTTGGATCGAGTAGGGTCTGTTTCCTTACTGTATGACGATAGGTTTAAATCTGCAGGACCGGCTGCACGCCTTTAATTCTTTCAAAGTGAAAAGGCTGCAGTTCATCTTAAAAATGTTTGTGTCTGTCATCCTTGTTGCTTTATTTATTTATTTGCATCCTTTATGCTATTTTGGATTCGAAGTTAGATCTAATTTTTTCCACTTCTCTGTAGATGCAGCGGAGCAGCAATAAGTTGAAAACCTGCTGATCAGTGGAAATGGAGAAGACATAAAAGACTAAAGGTTTAAAGTAATACTTCACTGTATTCAGGTGAGTTGTGATTGACTTACTCCCCAGCATTCCCTGTTGCCTGTGAGACTTTTGTTGACATTGTCTTCCCAAAAGAGATAGCAGACTACCTTGTGAGTCGTCAATTACATGGAATGGAAAATAATTTATTCTAACTGGGAAACACTCCAGAGATGTTTTACTGATGTTTTATTAACTGATATATCCTCTATCATAACTAGCCTCCCAAACTTGCTGCATTTCTATTTAAAAGGGAAACATTTGCAGGGCACTGGGGAAAGAGAGGTGGAGCTGGACTAATTGGTAACCCGAAGTGAGCTGACACAGGATTTCAAATTACTTGATTTTGTTGCGTATGGTTCGATGAAGCATGCCTTTGCCTCAAACTTACCCCACCAATGAAATGCCTTTTGAATACAAGATAAATGTGTAAATACCAGTAAATAACCTTGTGCAGGTTATTCACCCTGGTAAATACCAGTCCAATTCACCTCAGCAATCCATAATCCTGTATGAAAGTTTGTGATTGTCATGATCTGGTGTACACTTGAAAGCACTTAAACTTGTTCATAAAAACCCTTTTTTCCATTAATTCATTCAAGCCTGAGAACACAGCTTCTTTCAAATTCCTCTCCAAGCCACTCACCATCCTGACTTGGAAATCTGTTGCTTGCTGTTCTTTCTGTTGCTGGATCAAAATCCTGGAATCCTTCCCTAATGGCATTGTGGGTATACCTACAGCATGTGTTACTGCAGTTGTTCAAAGCAGCTCGCCACCACCTTCTCAAGGACTATGGGTGAGCAATAAATGCTGGCCCAGCCACTGAAGCCCACGCCCCACGAGTGAATAAATAAGATAGAATGGAAGTTGAAGTGGACAAGGTTCCAATACTATTTCTTATTCTCTTATGTACATTATACTGCGATTTGAGATGGTATATGGTGAGTTCCCAAATAGGAAAACAATTTCAGTTGAAGCAATTTTTTCTGATCTTGACACTTAAAACCATGTTACTACACGACTTTCTAAACTTACACTCCAAAATTCTCCTAATTTTGTCAGTTTGATAATATGATTCAAAACCAAATATTACATAATAACTTTGTCATTTGAGATGGGGAGGTATTGAATATAAGAGCAGAGATTTAATGTTGGCACTATACAAGACACTGGTTACACCACAGCTGGTGTTTCGTATACATTTCTGGTCACCATGTTACAGGAAGAACATAATTGCTTTAGAGAGAGGGCAGAAAAGATCTATTAGAATATTATCAGAGCTCAAATTTCAAATATAAAAAAAAGATTGGACAGGCTCGGGTTGATTTTCTTAGAATTGAAGAGGCTAGGAGTAACTTAATCAAGATGTACAAACTAATGATGGACTTGGACAGGGTAAACAGGGAAGATCTATTTCCCTTAGCAGAGAAGTTAATTGCCAGCAGGATCACAGATTTTAACTAGTTCAAGGAACTGTAGACTAGCAAACCTGACATCGGTGGTGAGCAAGTTGTTGGAGGGAATCTTGAGGGATAAGATTTACATGTATTTGGAAAAGCAAAGACTGATTATGGATTGTCAACATGTCTCACAAACTTGATTGAGTTTTCTGAAGAAGGAACAAAGAGGATTGAGGAGGGAAGAGCGGTGGATGTGATCTATATGGACTTAAGTAAAGGGTTTGACAAGGTTCTTCATGGTAGACTGGTTAGCAAGGTTAGATCACATGGAATACAGGTAGAATTAGACATTTGGATAAAGAACTGGCTCAAAGGTACAAGACGGGGTGGTACAGGGTTGCTTTTCAGAATGGAGGCCTGTGACCAGTGGTGTACCATAAGAATCGATGCTTGGTCCACTGCTTCTCGTCATTTATAGTGAGGAAGTCACCAGGCATCTGGTCTGGGTAGTAGCAGAAAGCATGAGAAGCAATTCCAAGACAAACTTGGATGGTGTGGATGCAGCTTCTACCCAGAATGGGAAGAGCTTCTGGCTGGCCACGTGAGTTCAATGTGTGAAATGAGTCAAATAAGACTCACAACCCAATTCAGACTAATTGCAGATGACACTGAAATCGGCGATGTAGTGGACAGCAAAGGTTACCTCAAATGGACCAATAGGCCAAATAATGGCAGACGGAGTTTAATTTATATAAATGTGAGGTGCTGCATTTTGGAAAAGCATATCAGGATAGAATGCATACACTTAATGATGAGGTCCTGCAGAGTATTACTGAACAAAGAGACCTTGGAGTGCAGGTTCAAGTTCCTCGAAAGTAGTAACAGGTAGATAAGATTGTGAAGAAGGTGTTTGGGATGCTTGCCTTTGTTGGTCAGAGTACTGAGCACAGGAGTTGGGAGGTCATGTTGCAGCTGTACAAGACATTGGTTAGGCCACTGTTGGAATTCTGGTCTCCCCAATATACGATGTTATTGAAACTTGAAAGGGTTCAGAATAGATTTGCAAACATGTTGCCAGGGTTGGAGGATTGGGCTATAGGGAGAGGCTAAATAGGCTGGGGCTATTTTCCCTGGAGCATCAGAAGCATGAGGGGTGACCTTATAGAGGTTTATAAAGTCATGAGGAGCATGGATAGGGTAAATAGACAAGGTATTTTCCCTGGGGTGGGAGAGTCCAGAACTAAAGGGCATAGGTTTAGGGTGAGAGGGAAAGAAATATAAGGGACCTAAGGGGCAACTTTTTCACGCAGAGGGTGGTGCATGTATAGAATGAGCTGCCAGAGGAAGTGGTGGAGGATGGTACAATTGCAACATTTAAAAGTCATCAGAATGGGTATATGAATAGGAAGGATTTGGAGGGATATGGGCCGGCTGCTGGCAGGTAGGACTAGATTGGGTTGGGATATCTGGTCTGCATGATTGGACCGAAGGGCCTTTTTCCGTGCTGTACATCTCTATGCCTCAATGATTAAAGGAGGTATGAAAAGAAACTTTCACTCAAAGTGAAAGGTCTAAAATTTGCAGCCCAGTTTGGTGGGAGAAAGTGAGGACTGCAGATGTTGGAGATCAGAGTCGAGAGTGTGGTGCTGGAAAAGCACAGCAGGTCAGGCAACATTCAAGCAGGAGAAACAGCCCTTCCTGATGAAGGGCTACACCAGAAACGTCGATTCTCCTTGGAGCTACCTGACCTGCTGTGCTTTTCCAGCACCACACTCTTGACTGCCCGGTTTGATGATTATTATATAAACCCAATATTCATTTTAAAGGAGCTTGGATCTGCATCAGACCAAGTGCTGATATTTGTGATTCAGGTGGTGCCGATACAATTGGCTGAATGGTCTTTTTGTGTTGTACATTTTCTGTTGTTTTAGTAGTTGTCTACTTCTGAGCGTCAACATGTACATTAGATTTACATTCCCAAATAAATCAGTTGTTAGTTCTTCCATATACGTGGTGTGCTACACTGATCAATTTACAGTAAACTTTGTTAATCACACTAGTAATCGGACTTCACAATTTGATACTTTTGTTTAAAAGCTGGTCACTTTCAGTACATTAATGCATTCTTTCATGGAACTGTTAATATTTTTTGAAGTACATAAAATGTTTAAACAAGTTTTGGTTATTGTGCCTGAACAAAGATACCGTTCAGAGCCAATCTGAAGGCTGTCGCGTCAGCCTGGTCTCTAGTTGAGGGTGTTTGGTGATAACAAAGATAAAGATTTTATTGTAATTAAGAAATAGACATCAGACATATACTTTCTAACAGAACTTTAATGCATGTTTCAACAGCATGTTTGACTTCAACAGGAATTTAAAATATACAAACTTGCAGGTTTTCCACTTTGATGGAATAGTAATGGTAGCTGCCTAATTTAAACACAAGAAATCTAGATAAATCATGTGGAACTTTCCTAAAGTAGAACAAGGAAAAGGCTTCCATATCACATGGCATCAGGGGTGGGGGCTCCTTTGTGTACAAGACATCAGGAAATAGTAAACCATTATAGGGGATAGTGAGTGTGATCAATGGAAAACGGAGCATTGAATACCAACCTATTCTTCAAGTCCACCTACAGTAAAAGCTGCATTTAAGTTATTCATGGACATATGCAAGAACATTTATTTTGAGAGTTTATAAAATTTTGATGAGACCAATTTGCACGCAGCTGATTTTCACTTAGCAAGATCTCATTCCCAACTGAATTGCTCTGAATAGGTTTATAAATCTGAGCAGCCAAGATATTAATTCACTACTGCTATTCTACATTGTAGACCCATGGGAGAAAGTTAGACAGATGCAAAGCATAGTGATGGTCCAATGAATAATGGGACGACTAACTTTGCAGGTGTGACAACTCATACAAAGTGATTGATGAGGAAACTGTTTGTAACACACCTACCATTAGATTACTTACTTACAGTGTAGAAACAGGCCCTTCGGCCCGACAAGTCCACACCGACCCGCCGAAGCACAACCCACCCAGACTCATTCTCCTACATTTACCCCTTCACCTAACACTATGGGCAATTTAGCCTGGCCAATTCACCTAACCTGCACATTTTTGGACTGTGGGAGGAAACCAGAGCACCCAGAGGAAACTCACGCAGACACGGGGAGAATGTGCAAACTCCACACAGTCAGTCGCCTGAGGTGGGAATTGAACCCGGGTCTCTGGCGCTGTGAGGCAGCAGTGCTAACCACTGTGCCACCGTGCTGCCCCCATTAAAATGGAGATTAGCTAAAACCTGAGAGCAATTTTACTGGACCTATCAACCAGTGAAATTTTAAAAGTCAAAAGAGATTATTATATTTAAGAGTCAGATATCTCCACTACTGTTGAGTAGCAAAAGCATTGAAAAGACATTTGTGGAAATACCCAAGAAAACACATTTACTGCTTTGGGTTCTATGTCAAGTGCCAAACTTCTAACTTTTCCTTTTGTGGTGGGACAGAGGGAAGGGATTTCTTAACATACATCATGTAATACAACAGGCATTTAATGCTGTTTTTAAATCACTTGTCACCTGAACACTGAAGTAACTCAAGTGCAATCTACTAGGTGGCACCACTATCACAGCAGAGTGAACACAAATAGCACAGAAACTGCTCTAGGTTCTTCTAGTAGGACATTATTATAAATAAGTTAACTATTTACATATTTAAGCAATTACACTTACACAAAGTTATCTATTTCTAGCCAGGAAGCACAACTGGGAATCCTTCTGAGGCTGTATATCAAACTTCAATTTGATAAGACAGCAAAATAAATTTCAACACATTTATCGGTCATCATTTTAAGTGTCAGTTAGTAGAAACATAAAGTGCCCTTTGTAACAACACACCCTACTACAGGGCTAACACAACTTGCACAAAACAAAACTTTCACCAAAAGTACATAATACTACAACCAACTTTGTGTGAACTTACAAAACAAAATTACACAATATGTACAATCTTGTTTACTCAGGATTACCATCCAATCATATACTGTATATACATATATACTTCTGAATATATTATAACAATATATATTTAATTTTTATAAACAAAACCTTACAAAAACACAATTATAACAAAAGAAAACAGTCCAACATAAATGTTAAATAAGACATTGATGTTCTGGGCAACATTGCTACTTCTGGGGAAAATATGCCACCTGTCTTTCTTTGGGTGCAACGTCTCCAGGTCTTGGAGGGCACTGTAAGCTGCTGCTGTAAAGTTTACATCCCCAGTCGTTAGAAGGTCAAATACACAAGAATGAAAATAGACATCCTTAACTTGGATTTTCTCATGGCATTTGGCTGTCGCAGTCTCTAATGTATAAGCACCCTTTGGTGGAGCCTTAGGATGGTGCAGATGATTTGGACTATTGGTTGGAAGAGGGAGATGTCCACCTTCATCTATACGTTCATTTGTTGGGCAGCCACGGGCACAAAGCTGCAGTCCCTGGTTGTCATTCTCAGACAGGGCTAATATTTCAGGCATCCGCAATGCAAAGGTTAAATATGGTCCCACTTGGCGCACTATCACAGTCATTCCAATGTATTTTGCATGCACTTCCACATGTTTACCACTCACTTTCTCCACTATCCACAAAGTCTTTATCCAGCCATTTCCCACTGTTGTACCATCAATGAATGCTGCAGGCAGATCATCTGTCATTGCTTGATAAACCTTCTGATCTGTACAGTCATGGTAAGTTTTGAATATGATGGTTATCTGCAAGAAATGAAACCATATGGACTGTGTATATTAATAAATGAGAACAGAATAATTACACAAATCACCAAGAGTCTGATACAGTGTTCTTCATGAAACACTTATTAATGTATAATCCATGCAAGAGCAACAAAGTGTCCAAATTTTTAAAAAATGGACCATTCAAAATCTGGAACTATTATTTTTAGTCTTAAATAAAAATCTTGCAGAGTGCATCCTATAACAGAAGCAATCCTACTACAATGCTCCTCCCAACTTAGGTAAAATGACAAACCCAAAGCACTAAGTTTGTCATTTTCAGAGTTATATCAGTGAAAGTGGAAACCATGTTCCTGTCCAGATTAAGTTTCAAAAGGGCACACCTGACCACGAAACTAGCAAAAATTCTCCAACCCGAGGAATGATTTTCATCAACTATTTTTTTGCTTTCAAGCTGTTGTTGTTCTACATAATTAGGGGTGGAAGGTGTATAGTGGCTTCAATACAAAACTGGACAAGGCACTCCTTATGCACAAATCAAACTTCTCCATTTGTCAGTCATCCAGCTGTGAGATATGCTAAATTATTAATACCTTCAGAATCCATGTAGTGTAGCCATTTAGTTTTGAGATTTCTGCTTTAAGCCTATCTGTAGTTAGCAAGATCCCATACATGCCTCTACATCAATGAAAGGGTCTGTTGAACATTTATGATCACTTTTGCAGGGTCAAAGGCAGCCAGTCATACACATTTTAAACACTGCAGAGGATAACCAAACTGCTGTTATCTTTGACCATAAATTCAACAATAATGATATATGCATTATTCTTGTAAAATTGGGGATACCACTGCTTGATTCTTTT
Organism: Chiloscyllium plagiosum; assembly: GCF_004010195.1. Lineage (NCBI taxonomy): Eukaryota > Metazoa > Chordata > Chondrichthyes > Orectolobiformes > Hemiscylliidae > Chiloscyllium > Chiloscyllium plagiosum. The sequence continues at coordinate 54,273,389 of NC_057711.1, read as the reverse complement.
ATGTATTTTGTTTCCTGAAGCAAATCTGGGAACTGTTGTGGCAGATCTTGATAAATTTTATCCAAAAATATGAAAATATCAATAACTGGGATTAAATGGATCAGTGTGCTCATTGGCTAATTGATAAGTACAATTCATATCTTTCAAATAACCAACTCAAAAAATTATAAACAATACAGCTACCAAAATGGTGGGGTTCAATTGAAATGGAAAAAGAAAACTCCTGAATTTGTGAATACAATACACAAAAATTAAAATAAATCAAGTGAGACTATGTTAGCATCGTTGAGTTCATATCTTGTTTGAAAGGGCCCCCGTCATTCACATCACAACTGCAGGCTTCTTTTTTCAGATGGTGTTATCTAACATGGAACGAATCTTAATGCACAATTGGGTTTCTGATGCTCCTTTTCAAATATTTAAACAATGACCTGAAATTCTGCACTCCTTTGAGCTAACAATATTTCAGTGATTTCTCTGTTCTAATTATCCTTCAAGAAAGTGACAAGCAAATAATACAACAATAGTTTTCCAGTTAAAACATGTACCTTCCTATAGACGACACAGTGGTTAGCACTGCTGCCTCACAGTGCCAGACACCCGGGTTCAATTCCCACCTCAGGCGACTGACTGTGGAGTTTGCACATTCTCCCTGTGTCTGCGTGGGTTTCCTCCAGGTGCTCCAGTTTCCTCCCACAGTCCAAAAATGTGCAGGTTAGGTGAATTGGCCATGCTAAATTGCCCATAGTGTTAAGTGAAGGGGTAAATGTAGGGGAATGGGTCTGTGTGGGTTGCTCTTCAGAGGGTCAGCGTGGACTTGTTGGGCTGAAGGACCTGTTTCCACACTAAGTAATCTAATCTAGAGTCAAAGAAATATCCTCTGAAGTCATTGTCCACTATATAATCAGATAGGAAGTGTTATATAAACTGGAAATCTGATGGGAATGGAAAGTGAAGAGTTCTGAGATATTGCAGAAAGGGAGTACACAACAGTAGGTATTCTCCGACATGAATCCACCGATTCCTGGAAAACAGGATAATACGAACTCATGATGATGCTAACATGGTCTGTCTTGGTTTATTTTAATGTTTGTCTATTCAACAGCAGGAGATCACTCACTGAATTTCTTATAACCCCTACCCTTTCTCTTACTAAACTGAACCAAGCCAGCCCAGTAGATGATCCTGTACCTTGTTAGTAGCTGTGGCGCTAGAACCCTGTACAACAGGGACGTTGGTTACTTGCACTGACAAGTAGTCGTTATCAATCAGGGGCCAGGCTCCTTCCACTTTACAAGTTTGAAAGTGATCCCGGAAAGTTCTGAGATGCGGATCACCGAACAAGCCACAAAAGACATAACGGCGAGTGGACTGCAGTTCGGTGCCTGCTGCCATCCGGTGCCCCCGTACCACGCCAGCTCGGTTCTCGTAGTCACAGAAGCCCATGTTGTGACTGACAGGTACCAGGTCCTTGGCTGCGATTAAGGTCGGCCCTTCCCGGGAGCAGTTCCTCTGGCTCATCAGGTCATTGATGCCAAGCATAGCTGAGTGGAAGGCCAGGTTACCCCGGCACGCCTTGGCTGTGCGCTCAGTGCAGAGTGCATAAGCTCGGAGGGCGATGCAGAACTCTGAAGCGAAAACATTCAAGGCAGCATTCAGATGGGAAGTCAGGGCTACAAAGTCAGTGGTACACTTCTGGATCCTGCACTGATACTGCTGCTGGCAGTAGGCTGCAAAAAACAAGAAGCACAGTGTAAAACATAACGCACTTAGATTTGGTAAAATGGTGCATTCACAGAAATCTATAAAAAAAATCTAGTAGACCCTCCCCTAGATTGGAAAAACACTGCATTCCTAAAGTATGAATCAATTTGCATAAAGAGCTTCGAATACGATTGAAGGTAATTATTGAAAAACTGTCTCCCTGGTAAAGTTGCAATGAGAGTAACTGCTCAAAACTTTGTTTGGCAATGGTCTGCGTTTTTAAAGTTCAAGTGTGTTAGAAGGAGTAGGGTTGGTAGTTGCACCGCAATCCACAGTTAAAATGTTACAAAGACGTACAGAACACGGTGTCATCTTCGCATCATTTGTAATCGCGAGGGAACGTGGATGCAAACATGACCGAAAAGCCAACCAGCATCAGATTGATGAGACGAATTGATTTCCCTGCTGTATCCTTAGCATTTAAGTCAAGCGTTGACTCTAGGCTTAGACATGATTTAGTGACGAGTAAAACGGAAATATCGGAGGAGCTCGAATAGACAGAAAAATAAAGGCGTGCCAAGAAAAATGAAGCAAACGATCCGGCCATTTCGTGCAGTTTGTAACTCGAGCTCGTTTGCCGACTTTCAGTAAACACGATCGAAGGAAGGAATTATTTCTCGGTTCGGTTTCCCCCACTCTTCCCTCCAAAAACATTGAGATGAACTCCTTCCCCACGTGAACTGTCGTAATGAGTGTAAGCAGTTTAGATTTTAATCTAAATCGTTTATTTGCTTTAAATTGCCAAAGAAGAGTTAGCGATAAAAGATACAAACTCTAGCTGGGGGGGGGGGGGGGAAGGGGGTGTTGCGCCAAACAAATACAAATCCCATCCCGAAAGCGGACGCAGTCACCAGGCTCTGCTTGAAGCCAGG
>NC_057711.1:54255474-54270253 GCF_004010195.1 Chiloscyllium plagiosum | reverse complement strand
AAAGAGGGAGGGAGAATGGGGGATGAGTGAGGGAGGTTGTTCAGACTCCACTACAACACAACAGGTATCGGGGCTGCGTTGTCACAATTCAACGTGTCAAATAAAATCAAAGATCGGCTGAATAAATGCCTTGGAGTAAAATCTGGACGGGGGATTTGTTTTCAGCTATAGGGTTGTCTTACTTTCTAAATATTCATTAAATTTATAGAACGCTGTCAACAGTAGTGTTGAACCATCAGTGGGCTCAGGGTCAACAATGCTTACTGTGCGGTCAGGCGCACTGAATAAAGCCCCATCCCACTACCGAATGAACAGAGGTCTTGGCAGATCCTCCTACTCCGAGTTGTTTCTCGGTCTTCGCTATACGGTTGTAAGTTAGTTAAACTTGCATTGCTATTATATGGACGTTAATTTGGTTGCAAAGTACTTCAGGCGTGTTGAATGAGGAACCCAGACGTGAGGAGCAGTCAGTCTGTATCAGCTATAGAGGGCGCAGGGAGACTGTCATGGAGCGCGTTCACGAACATCAATTCTCTTCAATAATTAAAGCCACGGTTCGGTGAAAAAGTTACCCTGGTCCCTTAAAATCGTTCATTTAATAGAAATGTGACATTTCTTAAATAGTCTTTATTTTCTAAAATACACGTGGATTATTACATTGCTATGTGACCAACTGGTGCATAATGATATGTAATTAACAGGGAACTGGGAAATGTCGACAGTGGCACGTATGAGTCATCTCAAAAACAAATTACAGTATGTTTATTTTCATCGTAACTTCTTGAAATAATCAATTTCTTGCTTTATGAAATCCGTCAAGTTGTGGTGAAGGGAACGTATTCATCCCAAACCTCGATCAATACCATTCCTAAACTCATAGCTGGGATACACCCTTGGGTCAAACTCTCCGCAGATCTCTTCGACAGATGAATATCTGACCTCTAGCAACGTCTTCATCATCAGCTAGACAGCTACAGGTTTTTTTTTTAAATTGCAAAGCATTCAATTTGCATCCAGAATTTCACAACGTAATTCATTTGTGCAACGAATGCACGATTTCAATAACAGAAATGTTGCTTTTTAAAACAAACATCGTCATTGATCGCTAATACCTTATCACAGTGCTTCCAGTTAAGGTGAGGAACTATAAGCTGGCAGATTGACTTTTTACAATCACTGCATGATGAGAGTCAACTGGAAGCCTCATTTATTTTCCAAGGTAGCATACATTAGTACTGCTAGGTCCAGAACTAGAAGACAGGTTTAGGGTGAGAGGGGAAAGATATAAAAGAGACCTAATGGGCAACTTTTTCACACAGGGGGTAGTACGTGTATGGAATGAGTGGCCAGAGGAAGTGGTGGAGGCTGGTACAATTACAACATTAGGAAGGGTTTGGACGGATACGGGCCAGGTGCTGGTAGGTGGGACTAAGATTGGGTTGGGATATCTGGTCGGCATGTACAGGTTGGACCACTGGGTCTGTTTCCGTGCTGTACATCTCTATGACTCTCTCTCTCTGTGCGCGTGTGAACTCCATCTCTACCTATCGCATGGCATACCACCTTTACCTAGCCACCATCAGTTCTGAAGATAGGTTATTGAACCTGAAAAAGTGATAGCTCTGCATTCTTGACAGATGTTGCCCGAACTGAATTTCTCCAGCAATTCTGTTTTTTTTGTTTCAATCTGGTTTGAAGTGTGATGCCCTTGCGTACACAGAAATTTGTATGTTAATACACAGGGCCTTAGAGAGACAGAGAGAGAGAGATAACTTAGAACTAAGGAAGAGTCACCCAACCCAAAATGTTAACTCTGATTTCTCTTCACAATGCTGCCAGACCTGATGAGCTTTTCCAGCAACTTTTATTTTCGTTTCCGATTTACAGCATCCATGGTTCGTTTGGTTTTCTTAATACATGGGTGTAAATTTTATAATTTCCAAAAGGGATATCAGTGATTCAAAGTATATTCAGCTCACTTTTAGGTTATATTTAGCATAGGCTGGATAGAGACAACATCTTTTCAATAATATGTCATTAGAATTGTATATCTAAATGACTGGGCATGATTGTTAATTTTCCTTGACAATTTTATCAATTTTAATTCTGGTGACTGAATTGCTCTCACAACCACATTGGAATTGTCCACTCTAATTTGATAGATTTGTTACATCTTTGAGTGAAAGCTTTCATTCCATTGGCCCTACCTGAATATAAAAGCAAGTTACTGAATCAGAAAGGTGATCAATACTAATTATGGCCTATGTTTTCTTTTTTAAAATGCCCCCTTTTGTTCGGATTCCACTTCCCCAATTGACAGCAGGAAGTTAAACCTGCTGTAATCACAAACAATGAAAATATCCCATTCTTCTGTCATCCCTCATGGCCCACTGAAAATTACATACACACAAGATAGAAGTAGGAGCCTCCTCCAATGAAACAGTTTTCATTTGACTTCAATAAACTTGAGTTTTGTTGAAAATCACATTTCCAAGCAAGTCTCAGAGTCATGAGAGCACTAGAATTCAATCCTTATGCATATATCAATTATTATAGTGTTGTATCTGGAAAGAATCAATGACACTTAAGCAGTCAATTACAGCGGGGTTATTGTAGGAATCTTTCTTTGTGAATCATACCTACTCGACTTTTGGCTCACACTATGTGTTTAACTAGACAGAAATTTAAAAATTTGTATTGCTTGAGGTTATTACAACCAACTTAATTCCCCAAATCACCTCTTGGGTGAAGCAACCATATAAAAATAATTGAACAGATTTAATAATTCAGTATTTTGTTCTTTAATGAAAATTAAAAATCTGTTAGATATTATATTATCCAGAATATTCTAATACCATGAGTGAAATATCAGCTGTCAGCAGTGTAATATGAAAGAGATATGTGCTATTGGGCATTCCTGTGGAAATTCTTGGAACCATTAAAGGACTGGAACATTTGAAGCACTCAAACATTGAAATGTGTTTTTTTTCCATTAAAATTCGACAACCTCTCCCTTCCAAAATTAAATGCACTTTGAAACTGTCTCAATGACCAAGATTTCAGATGAAAGCAGGTTAGAAATAGAGCTCTGAGAACAATGGCTGAGGAAGGGGGAAATGGGGGAAAAGAGTGTGGGACTTCATGATCTTTGTAACTTCCTAACAAAATCTTGGTATGAGTGGAAACTAAAAGTCCTAGGGGTTTTCTTTGTTTTAAATAAAAAATGATATTGCCATATTTAAGGCAATTGTGCATTATTATCTGAACATGTTTCAACTGTGCTGATATAGCAATATACATCACCTGTGTGAAGAATCTGAATTTGGCCAGTTTATTAGGTGAGAAAACGAAGTAGTTCCAATGAAAGGAAAAACTAAAGGTATCAGAAAAGCAAAACTATGTTTTCTGCTGGGGCTAAGGAGTTGCAATAAGAGATTTGTTAGAAAATTGGTGTGTACTTTCTCCCTTCCAACTTAAGATGGATAAAGATTTAAATGTAAAACAGTTCAAATGGGTAGAGGATGATGTATTGAAAAAACAGAGGAAAATAGTCTAGCCACTTCCTTCCCACTTCAGAACACACTAAATTCTGTTTGATAAAATAACCTTCCTTAAAACTACTGTTATATACAAAAGAATCTCTTTCCAAGCTTGTGTGCTTTATTCCTCCATTGGGAGAAACTCAAGAGTTATAATGGAAGCATTGGCTTATGTAGATAGGAGGGAAGAACACAGTTTTTGAAGGGTTTGGGACTAGGAGGCATGGATACCAGAATATTAGGGTGAGAGACTGTTTAATGTTGAGATGAGTTTAAGGTTTGGATAGCTACCTGAAGAGAGATGAATGGGTGGGGTTGCAAGGTGCACTGAGTTAAGGAGTGCTTGCAGGAGAACCCTGAGGAATTCAGTGTGGTCTCAGCATTGGGAAATTCCCATGCCATTCACATTTTCCACCTTTCCGAGGCCCTGGGCCCTCTTGATGCACAGTCTCCAGGCTGAAGGGTCACACATCGGCTTCCATCCACTGTGCTTGACTGGTCATGGTGTCCTCTTCCTTCCATCATTGGGAAAATCATAACAGTCCTACAGAACCCGCAACCAGGGAGAAATCTTCCCAGGTCTATTCCATTCTAATGGTTTTTACAGCTTCAAAATTCCATGTCCAGTTCCGCTATTTGAATAAAAATGTCTTCCTTCAACAGATTTGTCTCCTCTAATTTGCTGGAGAACCCGAAAGTTAAAAGAGCCACGGAAAGAGATTCTCTATTTATTCATTCATTTATGCATTCTCTATTTATCACTCTAATAATGCTACAGTTTAGAAAACTCTGCCCATAAGATGCTTTCTAAAGCATCAATTTAAAATTATAAAGATTTGTAAAAACCAAAAATAATGCTCACTTCATCGGTGACCTTGCAGTTTTATATTGATTGAAAACAGGGGTTTAAGCAATGATCTTAGACTCTGTTATTGGGTAGAAGCTGGGGCTTAAGCAGTAGTCTTAGACATTGATTTTGTGTAGGAGCTGAAGTTTGTACAGTGGTCTGAGACTCTGATATTAGATAAAACGTAACTGCTCCCTCAGTACAGAGAGATGGTCTTTTGCCCTGAGGTTCACCAGACCTCAGTACAAGTTGAGAAGGACAATCTTCACGGTAACTGCAGCTGGTGTGTGAATCGAAGCCATCACTTTGCTTGCACACCAGCCATCCAGGCAGCTGAGCTAAGCACCTTCACTCATAGAAACTGGAGTTTCAACAATGATTTTAAATTCTGATACTGGTTTGAAGCTGGAGTTTGAATAGTGGTCTTGGTTTCTGGATTCTATTCTTTTTAAACACTGACAAAATCTTCACAGCTGTTGGCAAATGGGAAAATTTCATTCTATAGTGAATATTTCTATTTTCTGTGTCAAAGTACTGAATACATTAGAGTACCCTTTCTGCAAGAACTTGCATGCTGAAACATGCAGTTTGTGCTACTCCGCATTTTGCATATACAGCTTTTCATTTCAGAGGAAACAGCACCCATCACTGCAAAACAAAATCCACAAAGGAAACAAAATCCACACTGTGAGAAATGAATTAGACCGTAGTCTTCTATCAGCAAGTAAAATCCAAGCTGATTTGATGGTTGGGTAATGTAAGATTTGGGTTCAGATCAGATTAAATAAAGGGCATATGCACTGGTTCTTTTAAAGTTGATGCATGTCACACTTCTGACTTTTCTCTGTGAACTTTTAGCATGCATTGTATCAGTGGAAATGCACATCAGCAATTTTTAAGAACTAACCCATTTAGAGTAGATAGTTCGGATAGTGAAGGTGGTGTATGGTAGGCATGCCTATAATCTATAGTACACTGATTATAGGAGTTGGGAGTTCATGTTGAATCTGTACAGGTTATTGGCTAGGCTGCTGTTGGAATACTGCATGCAATTCTGATCTACCTGCTATAGGAAGGATGTTGTAAAACTTGAAAGAGTTCAGAAAAGATTTACAAGGATGTTGCCAGGGTTGGAGGGTTTGAGCTATAGAGACCAGTTGAATAGACTGGGGCTATTTTCCCTTGAGTGTCAGAGGCTGAGGGGTGACCTTTTAGTGGCTTATAAAATCATGAGGGGCATGGATAGGATAAATTGACAAGATCTTTTCCCCGGGATGGGGCGGGGGGGGGGGGGGGGGGGAAGAGCCCAAAACTAGATAGCATAGGTTTAGGGTGAGGGGGGAAAGATTTAAAAGGGACCTAAGGGGTAACATTTCATGTAGAGAGTGGTGCATATATAGAAGGAGCTGCCAGAGGATGTGGTGGAGGCTGGTACAATTACATTTACAAAGCATCTGGATGGGTATATGAAGGAGGAGAATTGAGAGGGATATGGGCCAAATGGGACTAGATTTATTTAGGATATCTGGTTGGAATGCAGGAGTTGGATCAAAGGTTCTATTTTCATGCTGCATATCTCTATGACTCTGCTTTCCAAAGTCTTTTGTATTTTTGCAGATATCGTTTGAAAATTATCACACAATCCACTAACAATTTTATTCTGCATTTAACCTATTAAGAACTGTATGAATAATCAATTAAGTGACATTTCACATATTGCTATTGCCCAGATACCACATGATCATGTACATTACAGATGGTTTTACATCAATAGATCTAGGAACAGTTAGGAACTGCAGTAATGGAAGAAAAGGAATAATAACCGGTTTCAAGATGAATGGGAGAGGATGTGAAACAGCTTTACTAACTACTCTTTCAGACAGAAAGCACAGTATAGCACTGAGGTAGGCTAAAGTGGATTGCAAAAACATTAACAAAAATACTGAGCAGTTTGACAAGAGGTTAATTAAAATTGCTCATTCTGACCAAATGCTTTTATTTTGCAAAGAGGTTGAATGTGACATCCAGACAACAGTCCCACTGAAATATGAAAAATGTCAATGAGGACCTTCAAAGCTCGAAACTTAGCTGAGTAATCCAGGGAATTATAGATTTAGAGAACTGACATCACTATTTTCTCTTTAACATAAACTACTGATTATATTTTTGAGAAAAGTCTATGCTATATATTTCATATTATTTTTATGAAGACATAACTGCAATGAAAATTTTTAATTTGCATATCTATGTGCAGAGTTTAGTTCCAAAATTAGGTGTGATGGACTTGGCAACTCCCTTTTAAATAGATGTACAGCTAATACTCCATTGGCCACTCCTCAGCTCATTGGCCCAAGATCGCTTTGTAACCTTTCCTCACTGTCTAAATTTTGGTGTCTTCCACAAAATTACTAACCAAGCTTCCTATGTGCTCATTTACAAAAATGACAAACTACAGTGGACCCAGCACCAATCCCTGTGGAACAATGCGAGTTACATGCTTCCAGTCCGAAAAACAACCCTCCACTAACACAGAGTGTCCTTCCATCCAGCCAATTTTACATCCAGTTGACCAGCCCTCCCTGAATCCCACGTGATCTAACTATGGTAACCAGACTACCATGTGGAACCTTGTCAAAGGCCTTACTAAAGTCCCTGTAGACAATGTCTACTACTCTGCCCCTACCTATTTTCTTGGTCACATCCTCAAAAAGCTCAATCAAGTTGTGAGATGTGATTTCTCATGAACAAAGCCATGCTGACTATCTCTAATCAGTCCTTGCTTCTCCAAATGCATGCCAGTCTCAGAATCCTGTCCAATAACCTATCCACCACCAATGTCAGACTCACTGGTCTATAGTTACCAGGATTGTCTTGCAGCCTTTCTTAAAAAAAAGTACATTTGCCACCTTCCAGTCCTCTGGCATCTTACCCATGGCTGTAGATGATACAAGTATCTGTTAGAGGCCCACAATTTATTTCCTAGCTTCCCAGAATATCTTAGGGCACACTTGATCAGGCCCTGGAGATTTATCTACCTTTATGCTTTTTAAGACCGCCAGCACCTATAATCCTTGTAGATGATAGTGGTCACACGCGGTCTTGTGTCAACAGGTCTAATTTCCAACTTACCTTGTTCTTCAAAGATATCATATAATCCATCTTTTTATATGGTGGTGTATCTGAGCCCAGAACTAATTTTTGTTGGATTCAGTCTAGTCTGGGTTGACTCAATGTAATTTTCCAAATGTACGTATTCAGAAAATTGCACCAATGCAATATTATTTTCAAGGTCTCCTTGATATATACGTCCTATTCAACTTCATGAGAGCCAAGATAGCTCAAGCTATAGTTTCATTATTCTTAAAGTTTTTACTTGTTTTTTTTGTTGAAAGGGACTTGCTATTTCCCCACTACCCATTGCATTGTTCTATCCAATATAGTCAGTTCATTTATTTCTCACTCAGTTCATTTATTTCTCACTAATATAAAGCACATCAATACCCCTGGCCCAAGATAACAACTTCCTTGACAAATTATTTCTAAACAAATTATTTTTAACTCGGCCTTCGCGAAAGTTTGCATAATGTGGTGTGGCTCTCTTTCCCCCTATTTTAACAGGCATCCCTTCATTCTGATCAAAAAGTAGGGATGATACCTGGATTGGTCTGCTATTTAGTGCTCACATTTTCAATTATATTACCATTTATCAGGACAAGTCACAAGAATATCAATTCAAGGGAAAAGTAACGGTGGTACTGTTATTCCTGCTACACCAACTCTGTTCATCTGATATCCAGTCTTACATTAATTGCATTTTTCTTTAATTAAACATTTAAAGAAACAAAGCCATCATCTGTTTTCCTCATCACAAACTCCATCATCTTGCTATCAGTTCAAACCACCTCCTCAGTCACTATCTCAGGGTGAACTAATCTATTTAAATGTAATAATTTTGAGCATGAGCAGAGTTTTCAATCCTGTGTCCATTCCAACACAGAGCACCTATTTCCACTTTATTTTTTGGCTCAGCATTTTCCAGCCTCCCACTTTTGCTCACCCTCTCCTCGAAATGTGAAATTATACAGTGCCTTTAACATCAAATATCATGCAAGGCTATTCAGAGAGTCAGACACAAAAATGTATGGCAAGCCATAGGAAGAGGTGTTTAGGCAGTGAATCCTTAGAACTGGACCTAGAAAGCTGAAAGCTTCTGTGTCAATGAAGGAATTTACACACATGCACAATGATTTTAAATTAGAGGCATTATAGATCCAATAGAATAGGGATTGTAATCGAGAATCCCTATGGGGAGAATGCAGGTAAATGAAGTTGAAATGCCCATCAGCCATGATTGAATGGCGGAGTGGACTCGATGGGCCGAATGGCCTTACTTCCACTCCTATGTCTTATGGTGAAGGTCTTGATCCAATAAAAGATACAGCAGCAGATATTTATGTAAACTGACAATTACAAACATAAAAGATGGGAGACTGACCAGGAAAGCAGTGGATTCTGCTATTCATAATAGAATCACTCGGAGTTTTAGCAACAGATGATCTGCAGTGCAGAGGTGGAGGCAGTTGGTGTTACAAAGGTGAAAAAAAAAAGTGGCTGTTGTGAGGGAGAGGATACTGGATTGAACTGCTCACATTTCTTTACCTCTCCACCTTTCTGAAAGGGAGAGAAAATGAGACAAAATATCTTGCTGGATATGGCAGTTAACTAAATAATTAATTTTAAACTGGTTGCTATAATGCACAATTTCTTATAGGCATGCCAACAAAATAGATGGAATCATTTCATCTCAATGGCATTGTTCTAAATCAACACCCATGTATGAGAGATAAATTATCGTATAAATAATTAATTTTTTTCAAGTGACTAATATATCAACTTCTGTACATATACATAATTTTGCATAAACTTGTATGTGGATCATCTCTACAACAAAATTAAGTTTCATGAGTTACAATTGACAAAGTTACAAATCTGCACTCAGTGCTCTGAGTGTATCTACACAATGACAGACAAATGTATTGATTTTACAAAAGGCAAAATAATATTTACATGTAGGGATAGCAACAGATACAGTTAAAATGCTATAGCCCAAGTTAACAAAGGTAGATATGTCAGTGTCTCTCCATACTTCACACAAAAACAAAGCAAAACAAAATAGTGATGAATTGCCACACAGGGAACAAAGAGCAAATGGGAGAAAAAAAGAAACTTACCAGAAAATGCTTCTCAGCTCCGCAGTGCTTTTAATCATCTGAAACATAACACAGGAGACATTCATTTCACTCAGAGATAAAAAGCACTTCCTTTGACAGAATGATGGTTCACACATCACTACACAACGAAGCTCATCTGTAATACAAATTAGCTATTTCTTCTTCGGGACTGGTTCCAAATAAAGGATGCTCTTCAACCAATAGTGTAATTCCTTACTAATCTACAAAAAGTCCATTTTTCTCTTTAGCAGACCTCAGTAAATTTACAATGCTAATTTGATTCACTATTTAGCAGTGCTAACAAATTAAAATCTGTTAAACGAAGGTTTTCAGCATTTCCATTCTTTGTGACTTACAGAGCATGAATCTATCAGTTTGCAGTCAAGTTAGGGATGCTTGTTCTTGACTACTAGGTGTCGTTCGCTTCAACAAATCACACAAAGACTTCTTTCAGCCTAGCGTCAAACAGTTCCCAGTGTATTCCTACACTTATGATCAGTTCACTTGTTAAAGGCAGCATATCAGATGTCTTCACACAGGCTTAGCTCCAGCCAACATGGGCAATTTGTAATACTACCATAGGATCAGAGAGCACACTATAAAAAAAGACATTCTCATCCAGATTTTCGAAACAATACACTAGAGTACATGCAAACAGGTCAGTTATCCAACATGGATCTTCTTATTTTACAAGATATAAAACAAATGGCTTGCCTTTATTTCCCTTCTAAAGGCACTAACTTCTGCTGAGGTACATTTATACAGCAATAGTTACCTTCTGTTACCTTTTCCAAATGAGAAAACAAATGTCAGCAGATTATTAACCGGAGGAAAATTGCAACCATGCCCCATTTAGTCATGTCAATTGTTGCATATTTATCAGCATAAGTCAGGAGTTGATAATTATACCTTCCAACACCAGACCAAAGATATTCTTAGGACCCCTCCTACTATTCCATCTGGAGATGAAATCTCACAACCAAGGGCTACAAGCTATTTGTATGGCTGGCAACTCTCTGGTTCCAGCATCACTACTGGGAGCAGTGGCCATTGCTGGAACTGCATCTAGCCCATAATAATTGCAGATAGCAGCTGCTAGATAGGTGGCAAGGTAGGGGTAAAGAGAGTCATCGAGGCATACAACATGGAAACAGACCCTTCAGTCTAGACATCCCAATCTGACACTGTCCCATTTGCCAGCACTTGACCCATGTCCCGCTAAACCCTTCCTATTCATATACCCATTCAGATGCCTTTTAAATGTTGTAATTGTACCAGCCTCCACCATTTCTCTGGCGCTCATTCCATACATGCAACACTGTCTGGGTGAAAATGTTACTGCATATATCTTTTAAAAAATCTTTTCCCTCACATCTGAAACCTATACCCTTCAGCTTTGGACTTACCTATCCTATGAAAAAGACCTTAGCTATTCACTCGATCCATGTCCCTCACGATTTTACAAACCTCTATAAGGTCACCCCTTAGCCTCTGATGTTCTGGGAAAAAAGCTCCAGCCGATTCAGCCTATCCCTATAGCTCAAACATTCCAACCCCAGTAACATCCTTGTAAATCTTCTCTTCATTCTCTCAGGTTTGATAACATTCTTCTTATAGAATAGTGACCAGAATTGTACATAGTATTTTAAAAGTGGCCCCACCAATGTCCTGTGCAGCTGCAATATGACATCCCAACTCCTATACTCAATGCTATGACCAATGAGGGCATGCGTGCCAAATGCCTTCTTCACCCCCCTTTCCACCTGCAACTCCATTTTCAAGGAACTATCGACCTGCAAGTGTAGGTCTCTTTGTTCGGCAACCCAGGACCCTACCGTTGAGAGTATAAGCCTTGCCCTAGTTTGCCTTACTTAAATGCATCCCATTTTATCTAAACTGTACCTGCCACTCCTTAGCCCATTGGCCCATCTGATCAAGGTCCTGCTGTAAGCTTAGATAATCTTCTTCACTGACCGACTCCAACTTGAATGTTCATAGTTCTGATGAACAATCAAACATTAACACCGATTGTCTCTCCACAGATGCTGCTATAACTGCCAAGTTTCCCCAGAATTTTCTGTGTACGTTTCAGATTTCCAGCATCCACAGTATTTAATACATGGAATAGGTGGGTTAGCCTATTCTTTCCCTGATGTGGAGGAGCTGGTGTTGGACAGGGGTGAACAAAACTAAAAATCGCACAGGTTATAGTCCAACAGGTTTATTTGGAAACACTAGCTTTCGGAGCGCTACTCCTTCATCAGGTAGCTCTAGACACCCTATTTTTTCCTTCCTCACGTGCTGTCCACACCTGCAATTGATTCCCACTCACTGGGTCCTCACTGGGATGGCTATCTGATGAAGGAGCAGTGCTCCAAAAGCTAGTGCTTCCAAATAAACCTGTTGGACTATAACCTGGAGTTGTGTGATTTTTAACTTTATTCTTTCCCTCGAAGAGAAAGCAGTAGTACTAGCAGAGACCCATTGGAGTTGTCCCATTGAGCAAGGTCAGCTTCACTGAAAGCCGTTTGGGGTTGGGGAGCGGTTAGGGACAATATTCCAAGGGTACATAGTTCTTTCCTGCAAATAAATTGTAGGAGTCTGTTCTGAGAAGTGGGAGACTCTAGTGGGAATATAATGGTTGGGGTGTATTGCCGTGGTCAGACTGGCAGGACCCAGTGAGGGTCCTGCCAGTCAATTGCAGGTTTGGACAGCACATGAGGAAGGAAAAAATAGGATGTTTAGAACTTATGAGAACGCTAGTCAAACATAGAACCCTGCAAACCCCTCTCCCTCCCACCTTTTCATTATCATTCTTTTTACTGGCGTGCATTATTCCTACCTGTTCTCCTCAATTTCTCTGCAATGCTCAGTCATTGCTTTCCTTATCTCCATAGCACACCAACTAACAGCAGTGACAGGCACATTTATACTCGTGACATCACACCAGCATATCTGAACTTAGTGACCATCTCTCTACTATTAGACTATTAATCTCATCCTTCATGCATAATCCACCACTTTCGCCAGCTTAGCATTATAAAGACTGAAATATTTTTTCCATTCCCACCTGATGGATTCCCAACCCCTCCCTCATCACTCTCAGACCAAACCAGATCTTGTTCAATTTTCGTTTCCTGTTTCTTCGAGAGTTTAGAAATTTTTCATCCGTTTTCCCATTTTTGACATTAACGTCGTCCATCTCTGCCTCTAACATAACGCCTCTGTTAAAATCTCAACACAGATAGCAGAACAAGTAACACGGTTCTGCTGAGAAAATCTGGAGAACTTGGTTCCAAATTCAAAGCTATGTGCAAATTAGCATAATGTCAGAAGGATTGTTGATGTTGAATACCTGGTTGAAAGAGCAATCCTCTAGGCATGGCCTTTGATTTATGGTGCACTGGCACCACTTCTGAGGGAAGAGGTCACTGTTCCCCGTAGGGCAGGGGGTATCCACATAAATTGGCTTGGGGAATGTGGACTGGTTAGTTAAATAGTTATAGAGCTTTAAACTAAAACATATTTGGGAGGGGTGGTGTGGTCAGGGGGGGGTCAGGTGAAGGGAAATGTATAAATCTAAAGAGAAAAGTTAAGCCCACAGGGTAATCTGTCTTTTGGGTGACAGGAAAAGGCAAATATTTTAATGGTAAAAGTGTTGTGAGTAAAGTCAGATTAGGGAAAGAATAGTAAGCTCTTTATAATTAATACACTAAGACCATAACATGTAGGAGTAGAGGTAGGCCATTCTGCCCATCAAACTTACTCTATCATTAAATAGGATCACAGCTGATCTAATAATCCTCAACTCCACTTTTCTTGCCTTTTCTTCATAGCTCTTGATTACTATTCAGTTTAAAAACCTTCCTGTCTATCTCAGCCACTACAACCCTCTGAAGTAAAGAATTCAACAGAAACTATCCTCAGAGAAAACAATTCCTCCTCATCTTGGTCTTAAATGGGCAACCCTTTAACCTGAGATTGTGCGGTCTGATACTGGACTTTCCCCACAAGGGGGAAACAAACTGTCAAAATCCCCACAGTTAAGTGTCTTCAATCTCATATTTATACCAGGCCTCTTCTCATTGTTTTAAAAAGACCTCTCTGTTTTTATACTTCATTCCCATTGAAATAAAGGCAAACATTCCAATGTCTTTCCCATTACTTGCTGAACTTCAATGCTGAGGAATCTGTGATTTATGCACAAGGACCGCCAAATCCCTCAGTACTCAGTTTTCTTCCATCTTTTCCTGTTTAAATAATACTCAGCTCTTCTATTCTTCCTGCCAAAGTGCACAACCTTGCATTTTTCCAAATTAAAGCCAATCTGCCAAGTTTTGTCCACTCGCTTAATTTGTTTAATCCCTCTGCAGAACCTTAGAGTGAGCGCGAGAGAGAGTGAGAGATTGAGAGAGAGACAGAGTGTGCGAGTAAGACAGCGCGCGAGAGATAGGCCACAAATGGCAAGGAAAAGGCTGGAGCTGAAAAATGTGTTGCTGGACAAGCGCAGCAAGTCAGGCAGCATCAAAGGAGGAGAATCGACGTTTCAGGCATAAGACCTTCTTCATTCCTGAAGAAGGTCTTATGCCTGAAACGTCGATTCTCCTCCTTTGATGCTGCCTGAACTGCTGCACTTTTCCAGCAACACATTTTTCAGCTCTGATCACCAGCATCTGCAGTCCTCACTTTCTCCTAGGAAAAGGCTGGAAACTATTTTGAGGATTTCAGGCAGCATTCCTCTTCCTGGCCTAAAAATATTTTGATTAAAAAGTTATTGATAGTAATTCCAATCTCTATTTCCTTTCAGCTTTCCTCAGCCAATGCAAAAATAGCTGGCAAATGTTAAATTTAAATCAGACTCCCAATTGAAGCCCCCCACTGGGGACCTGATTTACAAAGGCGAAAGTGGGAACTGCAGATGCGGGAGATTAGAGTCAAGATTAGAGTGGTGCTGGAAAAGCACAGCAGGTCAGGCAGCATCCGTTGAACATCAAAATCGACGTTTCGAGCAAAAGCCCTAATCAGGAGTGAGGCTGGGAGCTTTGGGAGTGAAGAGGTAAATGGGAGGGGCTTGGGTCTGGGAGGGACGTGGAGCTGGGGGAGGAGTGGGGGGGAAGGTAGCTGACAGTGCAATAGGTGGATGGAGGTTGGGGTAAAGGTGA
>NC_057711.1:54215073-54254167 GCF_004010195.1 Chiloscyllium plagiosum | reverse complement strand
AGGGGACGGCTGGTAAATGGGAAGCCTTCAGAAAGGAGATAACGAGAGTCCAGAGACAATATATTCCTGTTAGGGTGAACCGAAAGGCTGGTAGGTGTAGGGAATGCGGGATGACCAAAGAAATTGAGGGTTTGGTTAAGAAAAAGAAGGAAGCATATGTCAGGTATAGATAGGATAGATCAAGTGAATCCTTAGAAGAGTATAAAGGCAGTAGGAGTATACTTAAGGGGGAAATCAGGAGGGCAAAAAGGGGACATGAGATAGCTTTGGCAAATGGAATTAAGGAGAATCCAAAGGATTTTTACAAATACATTAAGGACAAAAGGGTAACTACGGAGAGAATAGGGCCCCTCAAAGATCAGCAAGGCGGCCTTTGTGTGGAGCCACAGAAAATGGGGGAAGGTACTAAAAGAATATTTTGCAACAGTATTTACTGTGGAAAAGACATGGAAGATAAAGAATGTGACACCTTGAAAAATGTCCATATTACAGAGGAGAAAGTGCTGGATGTCTTAAAACGCATAAATGTGGATAAATCCCCAGGACCTGATCAGGTGTACCCTAGAACTCTGTGGGACGCTAGAGAAGTGATTGCTGAGCCTCTTGCTGAGATATTTATATCATCGATAGTCACAGGTGAGGTGCCGGAAGACTGGAGATTGGCTAACGTGGTGCCACTATTTAAGAAAATTGGTAAGGACAAGTTATATAAATTATTTGGATTAGAGCATAAGAGGTATAGTTAGTAAGTTTGCAGATGACACCAAAATTGGAGGTGTAGTGGGCAGCGAAGAAGATTACCTCAGATTACAATGGGATCTTGATCAGATGGTCTAATGGACTGAGCAATGGCAGATGCAATTTAGATAAATGCGAGGTGCTGCATTTTGGGAAAACAAATCTTAGCAGGACTTATACACTTAATGGTAAGGTCCTTGGGAGTGTTGCTGAACAAAGAGACTTTAGAGTGCAGGGTCATAGCTCCTTGAAAGTGGATTTGCAGCTAGATAAGATACTGAAGGCAGCAGTTGGTGTGTTTTTCTTTATTGGCCAAAGCATTGAGTACAGGAGGTGGGAAGTCATTTTATGTCTCTACAGGACACTTTTGGAATATTGCGTGCAACTTTGGTCTCCTTCCTATTGGAAGGATGTTGTGAAACTTGAAAGGGTTCAGAAAAGATTTACAAGGATGTTGCCAAGGTTGGAGGAATTGAGCTATAGGGAGAAGTTGACTAGGCTAGGATTGTTTTCCCAGGAGCGTCGGAGGCTGAGGAGTGACTTTATAGAGGTTTATATAAACATAAGGAGCAAGGATAGAATAAACAAACAAAAGGTCTTTTCCCTGGGTTGGGGGAGCCCAGAACAAGTGGGCATAGATTTAGGGTGAGAGGGGAAAGATATAAAAGAGACCTAAGGGACAACGTTTTCACGCAGAGGGTGGTACGTGTGTGGAATGAGCTGCCAGAGGAAGTGGTGGAGGCTGGTACAATTGCAACATTTAAAAGGCATCTGGATAGGTATATGAGTAGGAAGGGTTTGGAAGGATATGGGCCAGGTGCTGACAGGTTGGGCTAGATCGGGTTAGGATATCTGGTCGGCATGGACAAGTTGGACCGAAGGGTCTGTTTCCGTGCTGTACATCTCTATGACTCTAAAGTTGTTGCCTGTCTCCAGAGTATCCACTATTGATGTCAGTTCAACTCTATGCTCATCCTTAGATGTTCAATCACCATTCCACATAGATTCCTCATCATCATGACATAAAGTAGCCATTCGACTCGGAGTACATGCTATCTGGAGTGCAACCTGGTTAGTTCCATTCCCCTGCTCTATCCCCATAATCTTGCAGGTTTATTTTACTCAAGTGCCTATCCAATTGCCTTTTGAAATTATTGATCACCTCTACTTCCACCACACTCAGTCAGACTGCTTCATTGTGTAAATATATTCTTTCTCATATTCCACCCCTCTTCACCGAATCTCTTATCCAAAAGCCTAAACGTAACCCCACATCTTCATAACACCAGCTAATGGGAGCAACTTTTATCTATCTTACTTACACCTCTCATAATCTTGTACATCTCCATCAAATCTCCATTTAATCAATTTTGTTCCATGGAGAACAATTGAGTTTTTACAACCCAACCCTACAGCCAAAATCCCTCATCCTTGCTAATTTCCTCTGCATTATCTTAAAGGACTTTAACATCTTTCCTAAATTGTTGCATCTAGAACTGGACACAACACTGTCACTGTGGCCTAACTGCAACAGGATGACCATAAAGTAGAAGCAGATTATGTTCTTCTTACTGAGTTGCAGCATGCAGTAAGTATCAGAATCAGGATTAATCACCTTGGACCTAATCCATTTCACCCTAATCATTTGACATGATTGTCAACAGCACGCACAGCAAAGCCAGGACAACATCAAGCCTTGGGCCAATAAGTGACAAGTAAAATTCATGACCGGAAAACCAATGAGAGAGAATCTAAACTACTTTCCTTTGACATTCAATGGATTATCAAGCCCATTGGGTCTCACCCAGTATTTAATGCTGTGGCTACTACAGAAAGCCAAATGCTAGGTATTCCAGTGAGTGGCTGACCTCCCAACTCTTCAACACCATTCCATCTTTAACAAGGCACAAGCCAGTAATGGAACATGCTCCACTTGCCTTAATGGAGCCATAGTAATAGTCAAGAAACTTCACACCATCACAAATAAAGAAGCCTATTTGACTGGTACCCATCAAATGGAGCACCCAGTTTCCTGATCAATATTTATTCATCAAACATCAATTAAAACAGATTACCACAATGTTCTAATTGCTGTCTGTGGGACCTTGTGGTGCATAAATTGGCTGATGCAATTCCCACATTACAATAATGACTACACTTCAAAAATACACACAATCACAGCAAAGTCCATTGGGACATCGTTATGTCCTAGAAGGCTAGAAAAGCAAGATAATTTCTTTTCCATTAAGAATAGTTTTGTCAGATGTTTCTGTCTCTAATACATATGAAAGAAAAGTACATGAGAGCTAAGAAATTCCTTCTATTACATTATGCAGCATCGCTTTTTAAATGAATATAACATTGATAATGCACTGATTTAAGTTTTCATGGATACCCTAGGTATAAAGGGAATTCAGGTTAGTGAACTAGCGTGATAATATTTCAAAACCTTTCTGACACGTTCCCTGTGAATCTGGTTACCACACTATGATTTCTTTTACATCACAGGTTTCTCAAGACTACTGCAAACTGTTATCTAAGAGAAATGGGCTATCATGGCAGGAGCTACATTTAATAAGAAGGTATATCTTATTGAAAGGGTACTGTATATATATTCAAACATTTTTTCAAATAAGATCTAATTGATTAGTTAAAAGTTCACTTTTCTTACTTGCCAATATTATCAAACAAACTCCAACTTCCCTTCAACACTATTTTCTCTCATTTAAATTCCTGTAATTTTCATTAAATCACTTACAAGCATTTATAATTATTTTCAGACAGTCATCTGAAAAAAACGGTACCACTAGATTAGGCAATGGCAATGCTGAGAAACCCCAGCAACTGCACCAACAGCTTGCAATTAAAATTTTTATTTTGGTTAAATAGTGAAACAAAATTGAAATTACAGAAAATTAGTCTTGCTTTAGAGTTCACTTTGCACATGAGCTGGAAGGTGCTCAGTACAGAATGTCCAACAATCAAACCAGTTTCCTCTCATTTTGGTTAAACAGTGATTAACTACATACCTACATAATGTTTACAGTTGTATTCAACTATGGTTAGTTGTCAAGCACGATCATGGAATGAAAGTCCAAATAAATTCAGCCCATCATCCTTATCTGTCTTTGTTCAGGTTATTTAGCACTAATACCTTTTAAATGTTATAATTGTATCTGGAAGGGTATATGAGTAGGAAGGGTTCAGAGGGATATGGGCCATCTGTTGGCTCATGGGAGGAGGTCAGATTGGGATGTCTGGTCAGCGTGCACAAGTTGGACTATAAGGCCTCTTTATGACTATCGGGGTTGAGCAGATAGAATATATTATTGATGAAAGGAATTACAGGATTGAATGTGAAAACTCTGAATTCTTCAAAAGGAATGGAGATACAGAAGCCAAAGCATACATGCCAGTGGTCAGCATTTCACATAAATTGGTTTAGTGACAGCATAGTCAGTGAATCAGTGTTTGATGACATAGATCAGTGAAACTGTGCCATCCTCTACACACTCATCTTGCTTCTCACCTATGTATTCTATGTTTTTCAGCCCTGTTTTCCAGGATGTACACCAAAGGCTGAATAGCTGCTCTAGTGTACAGTATAAAGAGACAGCATTTGAGATCAGTGGTGCTGGAAGCACCTTCTAAGAAGCAGAACTGATTTACTGCCTTACCCAAAGAGTTCGCTATAGTTGGGGAAGGAGGGGATGTAAATAAAGTGTGATGGGGGAGAAAACGTGAAGTGATGCGGACAGAACAAAGTGGGGTAAGAAAATGCAAGACAAGGGAATAAGAATGTAAAGGGAAGCACAGCAAGGTAGAACGTGAGCATCTGTTTTACTGATCAATAATGCAAATTCTGAGTGTACAGCCAGGATTTCTGGAAAATACAGTCAAAATCTCTGGGGTATACTATTTGAATCAGTGCTTGCATAATTGTCTTAGGACAGTATTTGTTTTGCATGGTTGGGATCATCAGTTTGTAAAATTGGGCTGATTGATTTATAAGGTGATGATTCTTTGATTTGTACAATTGGGATAATTGCTTGGATTTTACAGTTAAGATCATTTTTAGCATTGAACTTTTTGGACCATGGTTTCTTAGCACAGCAGAGGTATTTAGATTGTCATTTGGATAATACTACTGGGACAATTTGCTCTCTGCATTGTTAAATTTAGTCATATTGTCAGGATTATTTTGCATAGAAAAGTCATGGCTTGGATTGCACAATTAAAGTCATTGCTTGCCTCTACATTAAAGCTAAAGTGGCACTCGCTAAATAGAGCTTGGGTAAAAGAAACAACCACGTAAGTATTTGCAACATCAACAGAAACCTTATTATTCTTCCTGGAAATGTTTATACAGCCTGTCTAAGCAACATTTGACCATAGAGTTTTAAATTTTTCTTGTTATTAATGGCATTCTTTCTCAGTCAGTCTGCTCTTAGTTTAAATTTCAACTCAGGCCAGCAATATTCCAACAAACAAAATATGCTTTCAACAAATTTTAAACAGAGAAGGAAAAGAAAGAAGGATCTCAAAATGTTTACTTATTTTTATTGCTTGCACGGAAATAAAATCAGAAACACTACTGTGGACTTGGATGAGAAGTGACAACATGAGTAACTCTTCTCTTAACTAGAGTGGATCCTTTTCCTGATACAGCTATGGAGCGTCATGCTGGGTATTTTCAGCACTTTCTGTTTCAGATTTCACACATTGCAATGTTTTTCCTTTTATTTATTTCATATTATTTGATTTATTATAATTTCTCTCCCAAAATGACTTTAACTCTGCTCGCCCAGATCATTTCAGAAACATATAGGTACTAAAAGTCCAGTGACAAAACTAACGGCTTTGTCTAAAATTTCATAATTAAAATCATCTTGATTCAAGAAAATAGTTCAATTTGCTTAGATATAACAGCCTCAGGGAAAAGTCACATGGAAATGGAGAACACTGAGCTATCCTGCAGGAAGGTTCTGCGGGGAAAATGGACTGGACAGAAGCAAGTCCAGGCCAAAACTTTTGCTGTTCCTCAGGTAAAAGGCTTACTGATCTTTTGCCCATCTGCCCCCTGAGGCCCGTTTAAGGATTGTTGGTTAGGCTGCAATAGATCTGAAAAACCAGAGTTCTGCATGTTCCAACCAGTGAATTTAGGAGAGTTTTTCCTGAGTGCTTGTTACCAGCAGAAAATGTTAACTAGTGCCAGAGTAAGCAAAGGGTTAATCGGATTTACCTGAATCTGCTAACTAATATCGCTACTGATTTTATTTATATTACAGTACTGTTGATTTTAGCCTTTGTTTGTTAAATAGGGAAGTATGATTTTTAAATTGTAATATTTTAAAATCAAGTATGCAGCCATTATAAAGCAGTAATCTTCGAAATGAGTAAAGTTTCCAGGAGACAAGCAAGTTTCAATTGTGCCAAATACAGAGAGAGAGAAAAAAAAAATTAATTCATTAGAAGACAGACCATTGAGATTTATTTATGATGAGTGTCTACCTGGGAAAGGCCACAGCCAGGAATTGGGAAGTTATAGTCACATTGGGAAAGGTAAACACAGAGATACGCTTGAAGGTCAAGTTATTTTCACTTATGTCAATCATTGTAAAAGTGTATGGATCTGTAGCTGTGATGTCACTACAGTATCAACACAGCAGTGTTGAATGATACATAATATCAGTTACATTTTTTGATCTCACAACATAATGTAGAAAAATGCAGGCTGCCACCCCCAACTATATGAGAAACTGTGGAGTGCTTCTAATTTGAAAGTGCTGCTGAAGAATGATTTCATAATGCTTTTAAGGAAATCAGATTATTTATTTTGAAATATCAGTGAATAGGTGTGCCTGCCTCTAGCTACAGAGTACATCCTTGGTTTGATGTTGGACAATGACTCTCATAAATCATTTTTCACTTCCAGAAGAGATTTCTTCTAAGGAAAATTTGTCCAAGAACTGTGGTTGGGCCAGCATTTATTGCCTATCCCCAATTGCCTTTGAGAACGTGGTGGTGAACACGCTTCTTGAATCACTGCAACCCACAGTGCTGTGAGGAATGAGGAGAGTTTCAGGACTTTGATCCAGTCAGATAATATTGTTCCAAGTTAAATGATGCATGGCTTGGAAGGATATTGCAAGTAGTTATGTCCCAATGCAAGTAGAAGTCACAGGTTTGAATCTTGCCATGAACCTTGCAAATGATGCAGAATGCTGCTATTCTGCTTTATTGGTGGGTAAAATGAATGTTTAAATTGGTGGATGGGTGACAACCAAGCAGGTTGCTTTCTGAAGCTCAAGTGCTGTTGGAGCAGGACCAATCCAGGCAGGTAGAGTGCTCCCTCACATTCTTGACCTCTTGCCTTGTAGCTAATGGATGGGCACAGAGGATGAGTGATGAGTTACAGGTGATGAGTTACTTGTCTCAGAAATGCTAGCTTCTAATCTGTTGTTGCAGCAACAGTATTTATTTGGTTGGTCCATTTCAGTTTCTGGTCAACAGTAACCCCCAGGATTTTGACAGTAAGGGCTTTCTTATGGCTAGACTCTCTCTTGAAGGAGATAATCAATGTCCAAAACTTTTGTGCCACAAATGTTACTTGCCACTTACCAAGCCCCAGTCTAATCTTGATAAATCAATAAAATGCATCACCCCGCCCTTCTCTTTCTCCCTACCAATTTGAAACCCTTCTCATGACTGAGTTTCCTCCTCTGCCACCTGGGAAGCAGCTGTCTTGTCAGTAAAGACAAATGCAAAGTATTCTGGGTTCTGACAACTCTATGGTGTTATAATCCTGCTAATCCTAAATATTAGATTTATTTTGATTCCCAACAAGCTCTCCACTCAGCACCCTTCTACCTTCCTCCTAAAATCCACAACAAAACTGCTCTGGGTAGACCCATTGCTCAATTCTATTCCTGCCTCACCCCGAGCTTCTTTTTTCCTATTGTGACTGTTTGTTTTCACCCCTTTCACAGTGTCTTTCCAACTATATTTGGGGTTTTTCCAGATACTTTACAGCTTTCAACAATTTTTAGTTTCCTGGTCCTAACCATCTCCTCTTCACCATTGTCGTTCAGTCCCTGACTTCTCTGTTGAGGTGGGCCAAATAGATCAAGTGTAAGTGAGAGAACACTCCAGTTCTGGGCATTCCCCTCCACGACGGTTTGAGAGCTCTACACCTCATCCTTAAGCAGGGTCCAAGGATTCCCATCCATTACCACCACCCTCAGCTGGCTAAGCATGTTCTCTTATTCTTTAGAAACAAAAGTTGTGGCCATGGGTACCCCCATGGACCCAATTACGCCTGGTTTTTTTTCGGGATGGGGGGGAAGGTTTGTGGAACATTCCTTGTTCCAATCTTACCTGGACATATTCCAGTGCATCCCTCTCAACTTTCTGCTATTGCCATTGGTGCCACCTTTTGGTCATGTCTAGAACTGGAAAATTTAATTAATGTTGCTTCACACTTCTACTCTTCTCACATCTTCATCTGATCCATCTCTGACTCTTTCCTTCCCTTCCTTAATTTTCCTGTCTCCATTTCAAAGGACAGGCTCAGATTCTAAATAAATAATTCAAACCCACTGACTCTCATAGCTAGCTCAAATATGCTTCCTCATACCTTGCTTCTGTAAAGACTCCATTCTACTTTTTTGGTATCTCTATCTCCATCTTTAAATTCTGGATTGATTATCAACAATTACACTGTGTTTCCTGGCTACATGCACAATGGTTACAATGAAGAGCTGCAGGATCAAACTCAGTTGGCAGCGGTTTCTTCAATGCATTGAAGAGTTTTGGTGATTGTTCTGCTATAGGAGTGTCACATCTTAGCAGTTCCTGGGGTGGATATTCCTTCTCCGACAAGCTCAGCACATAGGCAATAAGGAAGATGAATAAGTATAGACACCTTTGAAGGCTGTCCTTGTTCTGTAGTCTCAGAATTGTCTTTAAACCTACCCGGAATCTGGGCAGGTACTTTAGCTTGACTAAACAGAACTGAAATAACTTGGATCTGCCTTAACAGAGTACTTTCACTGTTGAAAGCCAATGATTTGGGTCTGGACAAGTCTAGGTTACAATTATAAACCAAAACAGAAACTGCTGGAGAAACGCATCAGGTCTGGCAACATCTGTGAAGAAAAAAAAGTTAACTTTTCGCGTTCGGTGACTCTTCTTCAGAACTAATCGTATCTGGAGAAAAGTGGTATTTATCTTGATGACAATGGGTGTGGAGGAGTGAGCTGATAGGTGGTGATGGAGCCCAGAGTGAGACAGAGACAGACAGACAGAGACAGATAGAGACAGACAGAGACAGACAAAGAGATGAACCAAGGGATTGTTCATAGTAAACCAGGGAAGAAAATAAGCTAGATAGGTAATAATTGGAACAATGAGTGGGTGAAACTGGGTTGGATGTGCTGAAAATAACCTATGTCATGACAGGACCTGGGATGTAGGGGGTTGGTAAACAATATGGAAGGTGGTGTTCAGGCTCCAAACTGATTGAGCTTGATCTCCAGTCCTCAAGGATGTAATGTCCCCAAGCAGAAAATGAGATGCTGTTCCTCCAGCTTGCACTGACCCTCGCTAGTGCCTGCAGCAGCCCAGAGACAGAAATGTTGGCATTAGAACATGGTGGTATGTTGAGGTGGCAGGTAACTTTATTTTAGTTTAGGTTATAATCATGCTCTTCTTCCATCTGTCCTACTACAACAATATAGTCTACAATGTACACACAGCCCAGGGCCCTGTTTGCTGTTAAAATATATGCTGGCTAATTTGACAATCTTAATGGTAAAGAGGAAACTCTTTTTACTGAAAGTTCATGATCAAATGGAGTTGGACCAGAGACATCCACATCTCACGGTACATGTCCTTCAGAATGTGAGAAGGTAAAATGTTTGCACTTTTATCTGTGCAGACCTTCATTCTCAGTTGAGTTTTTTTTTTGGCTGGCAATCTGAAATACTGCAAAAGCTACTGATTTATCATATTGGAATTGACCTGCTCCTCTGAGGTGACAGTGTGATACAATTGTTCCTCACATTCATGTTCACCAGAATATTCAAAATACATTTTAACTTGTACTTCATTTTATTCATGAACTTCTTCTTACAATTTCATGACAGCAAAAGAATTATAATTGAATTGCTGCTGCCAACCTATTAATACCACTGTACACATTCACAAAGCACAGAGATACACCACTCACATGCATTTTGGAATATGCACGCCTAACCCTATTGCAGGGTGTACTTTTTGCTTTACACACCATGTGACTGCAACTACCCAGCTCTCCAACAATTTATACTGCCAGCTGTAGAACTAGAGGGAATAGGTTTAAAGAGAGAGGGCAAGGACTTAAAAGGACCCTAAGAGGCAACTTTTTCATGCAGCCTGTTTTAATGCTGTAGCATTCTCTCATTCTAATTTCCAAGAATTAAAATGCAACTTATTTTCTACAGTAGAATTCCTCAGCCTCCTGGAGGTAGCTTTAGAAGTGAAAGAACAAGGAAAACTGCTCTGAACGGTTAGATTGGTTCATTGATACAGTCCCATCTCCTTTTATTTCCCCAGAGGTAGGTCCACATTTATAGTCAGAGCTGTACAGCATGGAAATAGACCCTTCAGTCCAATGTGTCCATGCCAACTAGATATCCTAAATTAATCCAGTCCCATTTGGCCCATATCTCTCTCAACCCTTCCTAGTAATATATCCATCCAGATGCCTTTTAAATGGTGTAACTGTATCAGCCTCCACTGCATCCTCCTCATTCCACACACGCACCTCCATCTGCATGAAAAAGTTGCCTCTTAGGGTCCTTTTAAGTCCTTCCACTCTCTCTTTAAACCTATGCCCTCTAGTTCTGGACTCCCTTACCCTGGGAAAAGACCTATAATATTTACCCTATCCACACCCCTCATGATTTTACAAATCTCTATAAGATCACCTCTCAGACTCTGACACTCCAGGAAAAATGGCCCCAGCCTATTCACCCTCTTTCTATAGTTCAAACACTCCAACCCTGGCAACATCCTTGTAAATCTATTCTGAACTCTTTCAAGTTTCACAACGTCCTTTCTATAGCTGGGAGACTAGAATTGAATGCAATATTCCAAAAGTGGCCTAACCAATGTCCTTTACAGCAGCAACATGAGCTCCCAACTCCTAATGTCAATGCACTGACCATGTGAAAACAACTAGCCAAGTAGTAACAGGAATGCTATCAAACTAATTAAAGAGCTGCTTAATGGCCGTCTCTTTGCTTTCACAATATTGACATGGTCCCACGGACCTCACTTTCCTCCATATCCAAAGGATCATTAGCCACCATTTCCGCGACCTCCAGTGGGATACCGATACAATTCCCTGCCCCTCCCTTTTCAGCATTCTGCAGGGATCTCCAGGACATACTCGTCCACTCCTCCTCCGCTCGTAAGACCACCCCACATCCCCACTGCACCTTCCCCTGTAATCACAGTAGGTAAAATGCCTGCCCGTTTACCTCTCCCTTCCTCACTATCCAAGGCCCTGGAACACACCTGTCAGGGAAAGCAGTGATTTACCTGCACTTCACTCAATATAGTCCACTGTATTTGCTGCTCACAATGTGGTTTCATCTATACTGGGCAGACAAAATGCAAATTGAACAACAGCTTTTTGCAACACCTATGGTCTGTCTGAAAAAATGACCAAGCTACCAAGTGCCTGCCACATCCACACAACAGTCTGTTCTATGGCTAACATGTCCATCTATGGCCTGCTTGTAAGAGGTGCTGGAACAGCACAGCAGATCAGGCAGCATCCAGGGAGCAGGAGAATCGACGTTTCGGGCATAAGCCCTTCTTCAGGAATGAGGAAAGTGTGTCCAGCAGGCTAAGATAAAAGGTAGGGAGGAGGGACTTGGGGAAGGGGCGTTGGAAATGCGATAGGTGGAAAGAGGTCAAGGTGAGGGTGACTCCCTCGTCAGATCTACACCCCCCACCAACCCAACCTCCACTCCCGGCACCTTCTCCTGCGACTGCAGGAGGTGCAAGACTTGCGCCCACACCTCCCCCCTCACCTCCCTCCAAGGCTCCAAAGGAAACTTCCATATCCGCCACAAATTCACCTGCACCTCCACACACATCATCTATTGCATCCTCTGCAATGTGGCCTCCTCTATATTGGGGAGACAGGCCGCCTACTTGCGGAGCGTTTCAGAGAACACCTCTGGGACACCCGGACCAACCAACCCAACCACCCCATGGCTCAACACTTCAACTCCCCCTCCCATTCCACCAAGGATATCCAGGTCTTTGGACTCCTCCATCGCCAGACCACAACAACACGACGGTTGGAGGAAGAGCGCCTCATCTTCCGCCTAGGAACCCTCCAACCACAAGGGATGAACTCGGATTTCACCAGTTTCCTCATTTCCCCTCCCCCCACCTTGTCTCAGTCAAATCCATCGAACTCAGCACCACCTTCCTAACCTGCAATCTTCTTCATGACCTCTCCGCCCCCACCCCAGTCTGACCTATCACCCTCACCTTGAACTCTTTCCACCTATTGCATTTCCAACGCCCCTTCCCCCAAGTCCCTCCTCCCTACCTTTTATCTTAGCCTGCTGGACACACTTTCCTCATTCCTGAAGAAGGGCTTATGCCCGAAACGTCGATTCTCCTGTTCCCTTGATGCTGCCTGACCTGCTGCGCTGTTCCAGCAACACATTTTCATCTATGGCCTGCTGCAATGCTCCAGTGAGGCACACTTTAGAAGAATTGCATCTCATTTTCCACCTGCAGCCTCCAGAACTCATTACAAGTTCAATAATTCTCGGACCTGAACACCTTCCATGTCCTTGACCCACACCCACACCCCAGCCCCAATGAAACAGTTTGCTTTCATCACCAACCCATTTTCACCCACTAATGTCCCTATAAGAGCTTTTTTCTTTCTCTCTGGGTCACCATTATCCAACCCCAACTCTATTCTCTCTGAGCTCCATCTCCACGTACTGTTTACTCCTTTATCCCCACTAACAGCATGAATAACACTTTTTCTTAGCTATAATCAATCAGTTTTGAAGAAAGGTCACTGGACCAGGAATATTAACTGTTTCTCCCTCCACAGATGCTGCCAGAACTGCTGAGTTTCTCCAGCAAATTGTGTTTTTCTTTCAGATTTCAGCATCTGTAGTTCTTAGTTTTTTTTGTTTAGCTGCCTAATGGTCTTCATAACAGTAGTCCAACATCCTGGAGAGTGAATGGGGAAGACCCTACATTTGGATAAAGGCTGTGATATAACAAGCAGATATAAATATTTCTGTCAGATAATGGCAAGACTGCTAACTTCCTCAATGACAATGGAGTGTGGAATTTCTTGAAGCAGATATATCCGTTTCAGCAGCTTCCCTGACCCAGAAAGCAGTGCCAGTGTTTCACTGCTGCTCAGACTCACAATTTTTCTCCTTGGTGATTGAGTGAAGACTGTCGACCACTCTACAGTGGGCCTCAAATTCTGCAATTCCCACCCTCAGAACCTGCTCACTACCCTCCAAATGGGTGGTGAATGTGGAACTGACCTGTTAATTGTAAGACTCAGCCATTAAGCATGCTGCCTCATGTAGCAGAAACAGCCTGGAAATAACCCTGGTATTGAGTTTCGAACACTGGTGGTATTATTCAGCCTGTAGCATCAAAATGTACACAACAAATTATGGCTGTAGAACAAATCTGCAACTGTATCCAGTCACCAAATACAGACACATAACACACACTTATTTGACCTACTGTAAGAACAACGTTTGTTCAATTGATGTTCCTTGGAACTAATTACTTCTGGTAATTCATCTTAAACTGTTTCATGAAATTTAATTATTTGAATCTTAAGTTGACAAGCTGAAATTTTCTCAAGGGTTTGGAGGGTTATGGGCCGGGTGCTGGCAGGTGGGACTAGATTGGGTTGGGATATCTGATCAGCATGGACGGGTTGGACCGAAGGGTCTGTTTCCATGCTGTATATCTCTAGGACTCTAATTACACAGCCAGGTAATCAAGATAATTCTGCAGCTGACATGTGCTACAGCATGAGACATAAAAGTTACATTTTATTAAAACAATAATCTGGAGTTCAAAAACACCAGCAACAGGAGCTCTCTGAAGCGGGTTCCCACATGCACAAATGCATCCAAGCAATAGAATTCCTGAATAAAATTTTTGCTTCATATGTAAATATATTGAAAAAAAAAGAAAACACAAGTGACAGTCTCATCTATTTACAAAAAATCCTGTTGTGCACTGAGCAGGACATGAAAAATATCCTTCTTTAGTAATTTGAAGAACAGTATGGCTTTCTTAGTGATCATTCTGCATTGACTGGACCTTCATTCAGAGCTACTGTGTGAAATTAGTTTCCAACATTCATGCACTTGGATGACTCTGACTATTCCTAAATGATATATTTCTTATCATAATTTCAAAACTTAAATAATTTTCTACTGCAGTATATTAGAAAAGTCAGAATTTAGCAAACACACCAATCTATAGATTAATCTGCATACCACTTTAAATTATTTTTTAAAGTAACCATATTTATTCCTCTGATGTACAGAAGGCAGGCTAAGCTTGAGGTTAGATTTTACACTTAATATCCACTCATCCTGTATTAGTGCTACAGAGTGGACTTGTTGGTTAGTGTGGCATCAACATTCCTCCTGGGATGGGGACTGAGTAATACACTATCACCACCTTTCCTCCCGACTTTAAATTTACACCACAGTGTTTAAACTGAGATCAGCCCCTGGCTCACTATTCTGCTGGCTGGTTTCAATACACAAAACACATTCTGGGTCAGCATTCTGCCCTTCTTTGACTGGGACAAACAATCTTTGGCAGTTACAAAGAACAAACTGCATCTATACATACAATGGGTGCTCCTGGTGTCAGTGTGCTGACTATGTGGAGTCTGAATAATCATCAGTAGAAATAGTTGCTAGCCTTTTGAGCTACAATTATGCGTGTTACCTCAGCTCCTTCACAATGCTGGTAGTAATGCACAACATGCAATACATTCACTGCCTTATCTTCCTCACAGCAGCATATTTCATGCGGAACAGGCATGCTTTTTCAGAAAAGTGACTATTCTTTTGTTTAGATTGCTTCTTTTTCTTCACAAGTATGTTATAGTCAACAGACAGCGAACATTACAAAAGGATTGTGTATCTAAATCAGCCACAATTTCATCTTTTCTGGAATAATTAACGCTATCATATTGAAACTACTCCAAATGTCTTAAATCTCCCACAAGCTAATACTGGGACTGTGATCAATTCTGCAAGAGATCCCCTCAATAAAAAAAGAAATTAGAAGCAATGCAAACAAGCCGGTTGTGACTTTATAAAACTCAAATATTTGCATTGAAATTGCTTTCAGATCAGTTGTAAATTCTGGATTTTTATGTGCTATCATTTTCCTCCCCCTCTCAGCAGTAATGAGTGCATCGTGAATCATAATTCACAGCTTAACACAGGCAGTCTTTTGTCTCACATCTACAAATATCTTTTAAAGGAAAATCCTTACATGCAACAAAACCCAAATGCTCCATCCTTCTCTTCGACTGACCCTCAAGCCAAATAGATGCAATGGGAAAATCTTTTTAAAAAAATATTCATTGGCTTATAGGATGGAGGGTTTGTTGGCTTGTCCATCATTTATTACCCATCCAGTAATTGCCCTGGTGAAGGTGGTGGCCTTATGATGGACAGAATGTTATTGATGACACAACTGAAAATGGTTGGGCCTAGGACACTACCCTGAGGAATGAGAAGCTCTTGTGATGCAGTATCTTTACCTCTGAACCAGGAGGCATCAGTTCAAATCCCAACTGTTCCAGAGGTGCGTCTTAACATTGCTGAACAGATTGATTATAAAACATCTTCCGAAGAACTCTTGTAGTGGCATCCCAGGATTAAGATAAATGATAAACTATGACTCCAACTGGGACGTTTTCCCTGATACCAACCTGACTTCAGTGTTGCTAGGGCTCCTCGATGCACATTATGTCTTTAACAGACCTGCAAGTGCTGCTCTCTCTACTTCCTCATTGAATCAAAACTAAAAGGCCATCAATCTGAAATGTTAATGTCCTCTCCCTAACAGTGCTGTCCGATGTATTCAATGTTTGCAACATTTTGGGTTTTCGTTTCAGATTCCCAGCAACCACAGTGTTTGTTAACTGATATTTTAAATAGTTCCCTCTTCTAAGGCAATTTAAAACTCATCAACCCTCCTTTTCAAAAAGCTCAACTGCAGTCTCTGTCCTTGCCAACTTTCACCTTGGGCAGGATTTTGACAGCACATGAGGGTTGCAATGGAGATAGGAATGGGTGGACTGAAATCATCAGTGGAATTCCAGTTTGGGTCCCTGGAAATGGGCATCCAATAGAAGTTTGAATGCTATCGCTCTACACATTGAAATTCCTCCTCTTCGTGCATTTTTTTCCAATTTACAAGCTGCAGATAGAGCAAGCATGTACCTGTTGCATTCCCATTTCTCTCGGTATAATCTGTGCCTTTGCTCGTTCAGATAGTCAAGAGTTGCAACCTTGCCAGGCAGTGCTGGAAAACTAAGTTGTGGGTGAGCAGGTGAAGAAGGAGAAACAATTATTCACACACATTATGGAGTCCTACATGAAGCTTAGAGCCCATTATTTCCAACAGGGAAGCCACTGGCAACTCCATACAGATTTTTAGACATGGACGTAGTGCAGCATCTGACAACCATTGTCTTGGCTTCTACTGCAGCACAAACAGAAGTAGTCCAATAACTGAATATTGCAGTGGAAGCTGAGATTGAAGTCATGCAGGTTCAACATATTGCTGTGTAGACTCAGATTGCTGGACACAGCTACAACTACTTTGTTCAAGTGGGGGCCACAGGGTGTTTGGTTGCTGGGATGCTGTGTTTTCCAATACATTATTAGGGTTGATGAAGTGATGTCTCAGGGGAGTGGTAGTGGATCTATGCAGCATGATCTTGCTGTCCTCTCTCAAGATCACAAATTTTGCCATCCCATTATCAGTCCATGAGGCAGCCAGCCTGTCATTAACCCATGTTGAGAAGCTGCTATACATATAATTATTACTGCAGCATACGTACTAACGGGTAAATTAGGTTTCCTGCCACTCTAGTCCACAAGCAAAGAACTAGTAGACTACCCACGGCAGGAAATTAATGGACAATAGCCAAACCTGACACAATCAATCAGATGGAATTAGCAGTTGAAATGCATTTATTTCAGTCCCCAGAGTCCAAAGCTCTGTTAGCACTTGTCTTTCCTGCAGCTCACTTGCTGACCCCTCTACTCACGGCCTCCCTTCAGAACTCTCCCACTCACTACCCATTCCTCAAGCTCACAGTTAGGGTTCAGGGAAAAGGGGAAAATAGTGAGCGTGAGTGGTACAGTCAGTGGAATAGTACACAAGACACAATGAGCATAACGTCAGAAATGGAAGCTGCAAGCAGGAGAATGGAGGGAAGCAGCAAGAATGAGGGATGTGAGAGGGAGAGGTGGCAAGCTGGACTGAAGCAGCAAGGGGAGAGATGGGTGAGCAGAGGGAGTGATCGGAGAGATGAGGTGGTGAGTGGGGAGGGGTTGGCGACCAGTTGAGAGGTAGGAAGCAGGTCAAGATGGGAAGGAGGGGTGATGAACGGAGAGGAGGGCGAGCAGGAGGGGCTGGGTGAGTGGAGAGGTAGGGAGCAGAATGGGATGGAAACAGCAGAACAGGACAAGAAGGAGGGACTGAGATGCAGGGAGGAAAGTGGCAAAAGTAGGAGATGTGGTGAGTTAGAAGAGAAGTGGAAATTGAAGAGTCTGGAACAGGGGACAGGCAGCTGAATCAGCAGAGGTAAAGAGCTGGAGCTAAGATGGAAGAGTTTGTAAGCAATTATGAGGTGTGAAGTTATTAATTTACTAAGAGGACTTTTGAGCCAGTAATGCATATAATTTACTCATTTTGCAGCAGCTGAAATACTAAAGAAGATGGATTCCAAAGATATTTGACGCATTAAAAACAAACTATTTCTGGAGAGTATGAAATGTTTTGGATTCCAAGCTCACATCTATAAATAATAGTGTATTGCGGGGGATGCTCCTGAAGCATTTTAAACTGTGTATCCTTCTGAATACTACCTTTCCTCAATTCACTTTTCTGTGCATTGTGACACTTAAAAAATGGTACTCCAATTTATTCATAAGTCAGATAAATTTTTTAAAATTAGGTAGAGTAATTACTATTACTTAACCCAAGGCTACCTCAGTCATTCTACCTCTTCATAATACTCACTATCTTAGTTCATAAATTATAGTATTCCCCTTCAATATTCACTTAATTCACAGGGACACTGTCTCTCTTACTTCCGTCACTCAGTTCACAAGAGCCAACCTCTTTCTAAATTTAGTGAATGCTTCATCTTTGCTTGATAATATTTTCTGATATGAAGAAATTACTGGTCTACTTCACTCACTAGCTGAAAAAGGTGCATTTGCCATGTGTTTTATAAATGCTATTCTTTGTCTTATCAAATTGAAACAAAATAACCATGTATTGTCTTAAGCTATTGCCACAAATTCAACTTTTCCACTCTCAAACTCATTAAAATGTGGTACCTCCTTAGCAACACGAATGGCGCACCCACACCGTATGGATTGTGATGTTCACCAAGGCGGCTTGTTACCACCTTCTCAAGGGCAATTGATGCAAGTATGTCAAGTGACATCCACTTCCTAGAAAACATTTTTACAAAACCAATGCCTGTCTAAGATGTTGTAGTGTCGTGGGCATGGTATGTTGAAGTCATGTGTTCAATCCAATCACAGTAAATCTAAAGTTGAATTCAGTAAATGTGGTCATTTATGGACTAGCATGTTATCACTGCGGTATTCCTTCTGCTTCAAAACTTAAATTAACTTTTATAAATATACAATATATATGTTATCATATACTTTGCACAGCTTGTTCACATCTGCACATATAATTCCACACAGGGCTGGAAAAAAAAAGTGGAGAACATTTATGGACAGCACGGTGCACAGTGGTTAGCACTGCTGCCTCACAGCGCCAGAGACCCAGGTTCAATTCCCACCTCGGGCAACTATCTGTGTGGAGTTTGCACATTTTCCCTGTGTCTGCGTGGGTTTCCTCCGGGTGCTCCGGTTTCCTCCCACAGTCCAAAAATGTGCAGGTTAGTTGAATTGGCAATGCTAAACTGCCCGTGGTGTTAAGTGAAGGGGGAAATGTAGGGGAATAGGTCTGAGTGGGTTGCTCTTCAGAGGGTCGCGTGGACTTGTTGGGCTGAAGGGCTTGTTTCCACACTAAGTAATCTAATTTAATCGCTCAATATGAATGGCCATACACCACGCAGACATTGAATAGTTGAAATCCCTTGTTGCGCAGTGTATCTCAGAACCTACATGCAGTGTCACAAAACAGCTTGTGTGCTGTCAGTGACACCCTGCATCATGGGGAAACCAGAAATCTTTTTGGCATTATGTACTCACTCTCCCTGGTACTTCGTGGCGAGAGAGAATGAAATGCACTTCTTGCACTTGGAATAAAAGAACCTTCATGACCTCTCTTTTTGCAACAATCAATGGCAAACCAGACATTGGAACAGTG
Source organism: Chiloscyllium plagiosum (assembly GCF_004010195.1). Classification (NCBI taxonomy): domain Eukaryota; kingdom Metazoa; phylum Chordata; class Chondrichthyes; order Orectolobiformes; family Hemiscylliidae; genus Chiloscyllium; species Chiloscyllium plagiosum. The sequence goes on along the minus strand of NC_057711.1, from coordinate 54,234,751 downwards.
CATGTTCCAGTCTAGAAGGTGCCAAACACATGATCAGCGTCAAAGCAATTGGCAGTGTCATCCTCACCATATTCTGAGGCTGCAATTGTGAGGAGGGTGCAATTACACTGGAGGCAGTTCAGAGGAGATTCAGTAGATTGATTTCAGAGATGAGTGGTTTATCTTATGAAAAGAGGTTGAACAGTTTTGACCTGAAGTTTAGAAGGTCTGATTGAAGTATACAAGGTGCCAAAGTGGATGGACAAAGTTCTTGCAGAGTGGATGTTTCTTTTTCTGGAACAATCTAGAATGAGAAGAGACAGTTGTATGAGAAAGGGTAGTAGATTTAAAACAGAAATGAGGAGAAATTACTTCAAGGGTTGTGCACCTGTAAAATTCACTACACCAGAATGATGAATGCTGGGATATGGAGTAAATTTAAGGAGGAGATGAACAGATTTTTATATCAGTAATGGGTTGAAGGGTCATGGAGAGTGGGCAAAGTGGAGTTGTGTCCGAGAGGAGATCAGTCATGATCATACTGAATGGAAGAGCAGACTCAAGTGCTAAATGCCCATTCCTGCTTGGAGTTCTTGCATTCTTATGTGCACTAAGCTCCCCATTTTTTATTTTTAGATTCCTTAACAATTTGTTTTCTTCCTCTACTCTGCAAAATATGTAAGTTGGCTTTTGTCCAAAGCATCAATCCTCCTGCTCCTTGGATACTGCCCGACCTGCTGTGCTTTTCCAGCACCACACTCTTGACTCTAGTCTCCAGCATCTGCAATCCTCACTTTCACCAACTTATTTAACAAGCCAGTCATTCTCTTTTTTCACAATACTCACCTTTATTCAAAAAGGGAAGCAGAAAGTAGGAAACCACAGACCAGTTACTTTAAAATGTATCATTGGGAAATTATTGGAATGCATTAATAAGGAATTAGTAATAGAATGTTTGGAAAGTCAAAATAAAATCCATCAGAGTCAGCATGATTTTATGAAGCGTATAGCATGTTTGACTAATTTGCTAGAGTTCTTGGAAAATCCAACAACAAATGTTGATAATGGGAACCTGTAGATGCAATATATCTGGATTTCCAGAAGACATTTAAAAAGGTGTCATACAAGAGATTAATACACAAGCTAAGATCACATGGGATTGGGGTAATGTATTAGCTTGGATAGAGGATTGGCTAACCAACAGAAAACAGAGTCGAGATAAATAGATCTTTTTCTAGTTTGCAAACTGAAACTAAAGGAGTGCCACAAGTTTAAGTCCTTATGCCCCAACTATTTACAATTTACATTATTGAAATGGATGCAATGCAGTCACAGAAGTACAGCAAAATTTGCAGATAACACTAATAGGTGGGAAAGTAAACTGCATGAAAAATAAGAAATTTACAAATGGATATGGATAGGTAAGGTGAAAGGGCCAAAATTTGTCAGATGAAGTTTAACATAGTAAAGTGAGAGGTTATCCTTTTGGTCAAGGAAATGAAAGGCAACTTAGTATTTAAATGGAAAGAAACTGCAGGCTGCTTCAGTGCAGGGGGATGTGAGCATCCTCATGCATTAATCACAGAAAACTAGAATATAGATATAGCAAGTAATTAGAAAGACAAATTGAATTTTGGCATTTATTGCTATAGGGATAGAATATAAATGTAGGGAATTGTTGTCACATCTGCAAAGGCATTAGACAGACAGTACCTGGCATATTGCATGCAATTTTGGTCCCCTTATTTGAAGGAGGATGTAGTTGTATTGGAAGTAGTTCAGAGGAGTTCACTAGATTGATTCCAGACAGGAAGGGAGACACAAATTGAAAGCGGGACAGAACACCAGCACTTTATAGGAGGCTCACCAATGATGTTACCTAGCATGGTGATGAAATGTCTGAGAACAAATCTACCAACTCAGCGAGCAAACTTACAACCCGGTTGTAGAAGAATGCAGGGGAGAACATAAAGATCAGAAGCAGGAGTAGGCCTCTTCTGATGAAGAGAGACTGAGCAGTTTAGGCCTATCCTATCCAGAGGTTAGGAGAATCAGAGGTGATCCAGTTGAAGTATACAAGATGCTAAAGAGGATTGACAAAATCGACGTAGAACAGATGTTTCGTCATGTGGGGCAACTGAGAATAAGAGGTCACAGCTTCAGGATAAAAGGTAATAGAGTTAAAACAGAGGTGAGGAGAAATTACGTCTCTCAAAAGGGCTATGAATCTGTGTAATTCGCTACCTCAAAAGTGCGGTGGATGTTGGGACATTGAGTAAATTTAAGATTGAGATAGAGAGATCCTTAATTATGGATTATGGGAGTGGGCGGGAAAATGGAGTTCAGGCCAAGGTGAAATCAGGCACGACTGTACCAAATAAAGGCCAAGACTCAAGGGTCTGAATTGCCTACTCCTGCTCCTGATCGTTACATTCTCCCCTGCATTCTTCTACAATCGGGTTGTAAGTTTGCTCGCTGAGCTGGCAGATTTGTTCTCAGACATTGCATTGCCATGCTAGGTAACATTATCGGTGAGCCTCCTATGAAGCGCTGGTGTTCTGTCCCACTTTCTATTTGTGTGGCTCGGTCTCTTGTGGTGGGTGATATCACTTCCGGTTCTTTTTCTGAGAGGTTGGTAAATGGGGTCCAAATCGATATGTTTGTTGATCGAGTTCTGGTTTGAATACCAGACCTCTAGGAATTCCCATGCATATCCTTGTTTAGCCTGACGCGGGGTGGATGTATTGTCCTCATCGAACTGATGTCCCTCTTCATCTGTGGGTATGGATACTAGTGATAGTTGGTCATGTCTTTTGCTGCTAGTTGGTGCTCATGTATCCTGGTGGCTAGTTTCCTGCCCGCCTGTTCAATGTAATGCTTGTTGCAGTCCTTGCAGGGTATTTTGTATATGATGTTTGTTCAGCTGGTTGTTGATATGGGGTCCTTTAAATTCATCAGGAGCTGTTTCAGTGTGATGGTAGGTTTGTGGGCTACCATGATGCCAAGGACCGGAGTATTCTGATCGCCATCTCAGAGATGTTTTTAATGTATGGCAGGGTGGCTAGAGTCTCTGGGCATGTTGTGTCTTGTTGTTTAGGTCTGTTGTTTGAATCGGCGGACTGTACTTATCAGGTACCCGTTGTTCCTGAACAGGTGTTTTTCCTCAGCTTCTTGTAGTTCCTGCATGCTGTAACATGTTGTGGCTCATTTGAATAGTGCCCTGACGCAGCTCCATTTGTGGCTGTTGGGATGGTTGCTCCTGTGGTTGAGTATCTGGTCAGTGTGTGTAGTTTTCCTGTAAATGCTGGTCTGCTGCTCTCCATTGGCTTTTCGTTCTATTATGACTTCGAGGAAGAGGAGTCTGTTGTTGTTCTCTTCCTCTTTGGTGAACTGTATACCGGTAAGGATATTGTACAAGAGCATGCTGTTTATGTGTTTGTGGGTTTCTTCTGATTTGTTGCGTTTCGTGATGACAAAGGTGTCATTCACATAGCAGATCCAAAGCTTGGGCTGGATTGTGGGAAGGGCTGTTCGTTCTAACCTCTGCAAAGCTGCACTTGCTATGAGGGCAGAGCAGTGGACGTGATCCATATGGACTTCAATGAGGCACTCGACAAGGTTCCTCATGATAGCAAGGTTAGATCTCATGAAATACAGTGAGAACTGGCTATCTGGCTACAGAACTGGCTCAACTGGTAAGTGGGGGTGAGGCTTGCCTTTCAGACTGGAGGCCTGTGGATCTACTACTTTTCATCATTTATATAAATGATTTGGATGTGAACACAGGAAGCATAGTAAGTAAGCTTGCAGATGACACCAAAATTGGAGATGTAGTGAACAGTGAAGAAGGTGCTGCATTTTGGAAAGGCAAATCAGAGCAGGACTTATCCACTTCATGGTAAGGTCCTGGGGAGTGTTGCTGAAGAAAGAGACCTTGGAGTGCAGATTCATAATTCCTTGAAAGTGGAGTTGGAGGTAAACAGGATAGTGAAGGCGGCGTTTGGTATGCTTTCTTTTATTGGTCAGAGTATTGAGTACAGGAGTTGGGAGGTCATGTTGCGGCTGTACAGGACATTGGTTAGGCCATTTTTGGAATATTGTGTGCAATTCCGGTCTCCCTCCTATTGTAAAATTGTTGTGAAACTTGAAAGGGTTCAGAAAAGATTTACAAGGATATTGCTAGGGTTGGAGGATTTGAACTGAATAGGGAGAGGCTGAATAGGCTGGGGCTGTTTTCCCTGAGCATTAGAGGCTGAGGGGTGACCTTATAGAAGTCTATAAAATCATGAGGGGCATGAATATAGTAAATAATACTAGCTTTCAGAGCACCACTCCATCAGGCAGTTGCTGATGAAACAACCACCTGATGAAGGAGCAGTGCTCTGAAAGCTAGTGCTTCCAAATGAAACAATTGGACTATAACCTGGTATTGTGAGATCTTTAACTTTATAGAAATACAGGCATGGGCGGATAATTTCACTGGAATATACTGCCCTGGAATTGATAGTTTGAAACCTAAAACCCAGTTATTCCTTCTAAGCAGTGCATCTTATTGAAATAATACTTTATTTATCAGGTTTTTAAACAATAATGAACAATTTGTTGCCATCAACGACGCGCGCTATTTTCTTGCCCATGAGGGACTGTCTGGAGTTTGAGGTGACTTGTGTACCTAATTTCCTTTCTTTCTTTGTGTGAAGTTTAACTTTTTCAAACAAAGAAAAGCCTTTGTTCCCAGTTGCTTTCCCACTCTCTCCTCAAAACTAGTTTGTGCAAAGACTTGCATTATCAATGCTTCATGCATATTGTTTTTGACAATTGCTTTGTGTTATTATTGGTATAATAATGGTGTGTTGTTAAAAAAGATTAAACATTAATTCAATCTTCTAATAACAATTACATTTTCAATGAGACCAATCAATGCTGAGAAGAACAGGGAGATGGCATTAAATACTGTCACTCAGCGATGATGGGAAAGCTAAATGAATACATTATTTTTTATCTCTCAACTATTTAAATGCCCAAAAATGTGAATTACAAGATGTCAATTGGGGTCAGTGTGCACATTGCTGTATAATTGCTGCTGTGTTGACTGATGGAGTGGAGGCTCCACAGAGTGCATGAAAACACAAAGGAAATGTTATCCATATGGATACTGATGCAGTAATGCTAGTAAGAGCCCAGCATTATTACACAGGGGGAGGGGAAGGTGCTAAGTACAATCTATTCAGCACAGTCAATTTCTCCTTCCCCATGCAGTGGGGAATAAGCAGTGTGGATTCACATGATTTGGATGCTCCTGCTGAGTTCCTTCATAGTGCAGCAAAAATAAACATTGATACATCATCAGACTTTGGCAGATAAATATCCACTGTCTTCTGTTTTCCTTTATCTTGTCAGACTAAGGTTTCTCTTCCTGAGTTGATTCCCCACAAAATTAAAACACATTGAATTGGGGATAGCATACTGACATGGATAAGGAATTGATCGACAGACAGCAAACAAAAAGTCAGAATAATCAGATATTTTTGAGTGACTAATGGGGGCTGCTGCTGGTATCAGTGCTTGAATCCAGGCTATTTCATATTAAATGGATTTAGAACATGCAGCAGCATAGCACAGGAATTTGCCCTTCAGCCCACCATGATGCCATTCTAAATTAATCCCATCTTCCTGCACATGGTTCATATTCCTCTATTACCTAAGAACCTCCTGTTCATGACAAGTCCTATCTCACAAACATGACCCAGCCTCTCAAGGAACTGACAAAGTGCAATCAATGACAGCAGTGGATAAAGGAACTAAATGTAATATCATCAGGTTTGTGGATGATGCAAAGATGGCTGGGAGGATGAACTATGAGGAGGATGCAGAGATGCTTCAGTGTAATTTGGACAAGTTGAGTGAATAGACAGATGAAGTGTAATGTGGATAAATGTGATGCTTATTAACTGAAATGGTGCCGGGTTGGGAAAAGGGGAGTGCAATATGATCTAGTTGTCACTCAGATCAGTCACTGAAAGTAAGCTTGCAGGTGTAGCAGGCAGTAAATAAGGCGAATGGTAGGTTAGCTTACAAAGGGAAAGGATTAGAGCACAGGAGCAGGGATGTATTGTTGCAATTCTACAGGGCCTTGCCAAGACCACACCTGGTATATCGTGTGCATTTTTGATCTTGTTATTTGAGGAAGGATATGCTGGCCACAAAAGGAGTGTAGCAAACGTTTCCCACTTATTTTTGGGACGGCAGGACTTATCCATGAGGAAAGGTTGAATCAATATATTCACTGGAGCTGAGGAGAATGGGTGGGTTGGTTGGTCCGTGTGGGTGTAGGTGTGGAGGTTGTTGGAATCTCAGAAACCTACAAAATCCTAGCAGGTCTAGACGATGTGAAACATGGGAGGATACGCCCAATGACTGGGGAATGCAGACTGAGGCGTCACAGTCTAAAGATACAGGACAGGTTATTTAGGACCCGAGATAGAACATAGAACAGTGCAGTGCAGTACAGGCCCTTCAGCCCACAATGTTGTGCCAAGCATTTATCTTAATCTAAGATCAACCTAAGCTACACACCCCTCAATTTACTGCCATCCATGTGCTTGTCCAGCAGTCACTTAAATGTCCCGAATGTATCTGACTCTCCTATCACCGCTGGCAGTGCATTCCACACACCCACCACTCTCTGCCTCTGATATCTCCCCTATACCTTCTTCCAGTCACTTTAAAATTATAACCCCTCAATTCACTCTCAAGTAAAATATTTTTCAGATCCTCAATGATATTTGCTTTTTGAGGGTGCATCTACTCGCTTTGTCTCCCAAAACGTTTTCCTATACCATCACTGGCAAAAAGAATAAATGGTCATCCTTACACAAGTAAAAGACCGTTCCACAATGATAAGCATACAGTCATCATGCACTTTTCCCAACCCTGAGGCAGTGGGTAGATGTTTGGATGTGCTAAATACTGGAGGTGAGAGGTTCACCATTCTCTCTAGATGAAGAAATTTCTCCTCATTTCAGTCTTAAATAGCCTGTCCCGTATCCTTGAACTGTTCACAGAAGCACAGAATCCCTATAGTGTGAAACAGGCCATTTGACCCAACAAGCCCTCACTGATCCTCTGAAGAGCAATCCACCCAGACCCATTCCTTACATTTACCCTGACTAATGCACCTAATCCACGCATCCCTGAATACTACGAGCAAATTAGCACAGCCAATTCACCTAACCTGCACATCTTTGGACTGTGGGAGGAAATCAGAGCACCCACAGGAAACCCACACAGACACGGGGCAAACGTGCAAACTCCACAGAGAGACTGGAATCAAACCTGGGTCTCTGGCATTGTGAGATAGCAGTGCTAATCAGTGACCCACCGTTACACCTCAGTCATGACTTCCTCATCATCGGGATTTTCTTATAACGTGAGACCACACGCAAATGAAATTATCACGTTATATCAGAACCGACTATATTTCATTACCACACAACCCCCATGTTGAGTGGCAGCTAGCCACTTGAGAAAGCAGAGTTGACACATATTTAAAGCAAGTGAGGGGTCCTTCAAAAACACAAATATTCAGCAGATTTGGGAGGATTTCTGAAGTGACAAACAGAAGAAAGATTTCAGGTCAAAGACCTTTCATCCAAATGGGTCATTTAATATGGCTTGAACTTATTGCAATTTTTCACATTTTTGTTGATGATCTCTCTATAAATGGTACCAGATTTAGCATGACAGTGATGGAGGTCTTGGCCAAACAGATAAAAATCTAGTGTCTGTTCACTTACCTTAAGATACCAGCAAAATGAACAGACAGATGAAATAATGGGTTTGGAAGGAGGTGGTAGAAAATGTGAATGCTAGAAACATCTTCTCTAGAATATGAATGAAGTGCTGCAAGGTGTTCAATTAATATATACAGATGACAAACAAAAAGAATATGCCTTGCTTCATTTTTCTGAGGATGTGGCTTTCACACAACCCCCTCCCTTATGGTTTTACCCTTGGTCAATGTTCCAAATTCCTCCCATTTCTCAATTAGAATGCTCATAACCTTGTACTTGCCTTTGGCACTTTATTCTCCAATTAAAACTGCCTCACAAACCCAAACAACCCTTTACAATGACCACACTCATATAGTCAGAGTCATTTTGCAAAACAAGATGGCTCACGACATGAGAAGACCGTCCAGGGGATATTCCCCAGCCAAGACAGACACTTGGAAACAATTTGGGCAGGCAGTAAGAGAAGCATCAATAACAATGTTCAAGACCAGATATAATCACAGAATGATTACAGCACAAAAGAAGCCCATTCAGCCCATCATGCCCGTGCTGAGAGCAACTCAGATGTTCACACTCAAGACAATCTATCAGATATTAGCAGTGCAACAGAATAGATTCCGTGAAATTGTTTCCTTCAGTTGATGTGTCAAGAGCTATGGGTCATAGTCCCAGGATAAGGAATCTTCCATTTAAGACAGAGACAAAAGAAATCAAAGTTAATTTATGTAATTGTGCCCCAGAGAACAGTAGATACTCCATATATTCAAGGCTGATAATTATGGATGTTTGTATTCTAGAGACCCCATAGCCTATTCCTGTTCCCTTTTGATATTCTTATGCTCTTAAATCAATTTTAAATATTTATCTGTATTTGTGTGTTTTTCCATTAGCATATAAACCTTTATGATTCCTTCCCAGTGGAAAACCTTCCCGCATATATCTTTCCTCGTATCAACCCCTGAAACAAGTGAACAATCCATGTAACTCTTTTCTACACCAACTTCCAATTCAAATGATTCCCTGGAGTCTGTGATTAGAAGCAGAGGTATGAACAAGTTGATGGTTCTTGTCACTCATTAATGAGGTGGCTTTCTTGGACGATGTGGTAAGTAGAAGGAACTTTCTTTTCAGGGAAATTAGCTATTTGAAACGCAACATTATTCCAACTTTTACATGTAGCAATCATCAACCTAAACCAGGAGACATCAAATGACTTTCATTTAACAACTTTATCTGTCATCTCCAATATTTGAAATGCTAAATACACAAACAGCCTGGATTAGCAGGGTTAGTATTGAAACATATATCGCCGTCTCCTTCTTTATTCCTTCATCTTCATTCATTTATTTCATTCACTCTGTACGTGTATGCATTGTTTAGTTATATCTCACTGAGGGTGGCAAGAGTGCAGAATATACTCTGCCTTGTGGATTCTGTTGTCCATCTCAAAGAATGGCTCACCAAGACCAATAATAACTGAACTCAAATCCTAAAGACATAGCAGGCAAGACTCAGTCTGCAGCAGGTGGTGAGGGAATCATAAAGAAAGAAAAACCTAACTGACCCAATCACCAATCTGCCTGCCATTAATGAATCTGCTCAAGACAGCAATGGTAAGAGTGACCACAGTACAGATCTTGTGAAAACAAAGTCTTGAGAATACCTCCACCATATTATGCAGCACTATCATGGTGTTAAATGAGATATAGTCAGAAGTCACACAACACCAGGTTATAGTCTGATAGGAATATTTGAAATCACAAGCTTTTGAACCTGATGAAGGAGGCTGTGATTTTCAAATGAACCTGTTGGACTATAACCTGTTGTCGTGTTAACTTCTGACTCCATCCATCCCAGTTCAACACTGGCACCTCCATTAAGTGAGACAGACTTCAAGTACATTTAGCAACTCAAAGCCGGGAATCCATGAGGTGCTGTGGAAAACCATCAGTAATATTGTACTCCAACATAATCTGCAACCTTGTGACATGACTCTACTACCTTCATCAAGCCAGGGAATGAATCAAATTCAATGAAGAGTGCAAGAGAGCTAAGCGAAGCACTTGGCATGCCCAAATACAAGTCATCCTATAAAACAGGATTACCTGCATGCTAGGTAGCTTAAGCATCATATTAAAGACAGAGCCAAGCAATTCCATAACGAACAGATAAGATCTAGGTTCTGCAGTCTTGTCATATCCAGTTGTGAACAATGGTGGTCAATTAACAAACATACTAGCTCCACAATCATCCCAATCCTCAATGATAGATGAGCCCAGTACATCAGCGTAAAAGGTAGAGACACTGCAACAAACTTCAGCCAAGAAGTGCCAAGTGGATGACCACCTTCAGCCTCCTCCAGTATCACAAATGCCAGTCTTCAGCAAATTCAATTCACTTCATACAATATCAAAAAATGGTTAGAGGTAATACTGCAAAGGTTATAGGGCCTGACAATATTCCAGTAACAACACTAAAGACCTATGCTCAGAATTTGCGACACTCCTGGTCAAGTTGTTCCTTGACAGCTACAACACTGGCAGCCATCCAACAATGTGGTAAACTGCCCAGGTATGTCCTGTACACAAAAAGAACAAGGTCAACCTGGCCAATTACTGCGGGTCAGTCATCAGTCTATTCGCAATCATCAGTAAAGTGATGGCTTATGTCATCAACAGTCGAATCAAGCAGCGCCTGCTCAGCAATAACCTGCTCACTGATGCCCAGTTGGTGTTCCGCCAGAGCAACTCAATTCCTGATTTCATTACAGACTCAGTTCAAACATGGAGAAAAGGGGTGAATTCCAGAGGTGAGGTGAAAGCAACTATCCCGGATATCAAGACTGCAGTTAATAGAGTGTAGTATCAAGGAGTCTTGACAAAACTGGAGTAAATGGATATCAGGGGAAAAATCTACACTGATTGGAGTCCTATCTGACACAAAAGGAAAATGGTTATGAATGTTAAAAGTCAGTCACCTCAGCTCCAGGACATCTCTGCAGGAGTTTCTAGAGTCCTGCACAACTATCTTTAGCTGCTTTAATGATCTTCCTTTCAATTTCAGATCAGAAGTGGCATAATCGCTGATGAATGCACAATGCTCAGTGCCATTCACAACTCCTCAGATACTGAAGCAATCCATGCCAAAACGTAACAAGACCTGGATAGATTTAGACTAACATGTAACAAGCAATATTCACACCATACAAGTGCCAGGCAATGACCATCTCCAACAAAAGAGAATCTAACCATCGTCCCTTGACATTCATTACATTGCTGAATTCTCCACTATCAATATCCGAAGGGTGGCCAGTAACCAGAACCCAAATTGCACGTTTCACATCAATACTGTGGCAACAACAGCACTGTTTTTTTAAAACAAAGTAATTTTGTGAAAAGGGAAATAAAATGCCTCCTTCAGCTTCATCAAAATGACACAGAACTAACAGCTCTGCCAATCGCTAAATAACCTTCCTCCTGCAAAGAATACTAAAGCTTTTTAGTAAGAAGAGGAGTGACATCTGACTTGAAACGCAAACTCTGTTTCCTTCTTCAAAAATGTTACCAGAACTGAGTTTCTTCAGCTTTCTCTGTGTTTGTTTCCTAATGTCTAGCCTGTTAGGTGAGTTTGATCAGATGTGACTCTGCATGTTACTGAGTTGAGTTATGCCCCGAACAGGACATTTCATTAACATCACTCCCTATCAATTGACACTCCCACTGCCTCGAGAGAAAATCTTGTCACACCACTTGTTAAAAGCATAAAAGGAGGAACAAGATCATCTCAAATGTCAAGACAGGGGCCCAATGGATTCCTCTGCTTATTGTGCCACACATCTCCCACAGCCCATGCCTCTCAGAACCCAATAAGATTCCATCCATTACCACCAATTCCTACCATAAACTCTATTCCCAACCACTGACTCCATTCTTCTCTCTCAGATCTGGCTGAGACTAAACCAGATTGCTAGCAGCCTTGGTATTGTGTCTAGCCTTGAAATGAGCATCTTACTGCAATCTGGACCATCACTAACACTGCCTTTTTCTGCTCCACATTATGTTAACTCACCTGTCTCTGAACCCCCACCAATTAACGTTTTAATTGGACTATTCCAATGCAGTTTGGGCCAGCTTCCGATACTACAACTCTATAACTCATTCAAAACTCTGTTGCCTACATCCTTATTTACATGAAATTATGCCTGTGCTTTCCAACTTCCATTCTCTCGATCAAAATATACTTCAATTTTGAAATTATTACCCTCATTTTTAAATCCTTTTGTGGCCATATGCTTCCTACTTCTGAAATTTCTCCAGCACAAAGTCCTCCAAGATATCAGTGTTCCTCTGAATCTGACCTCCTTTTGAATATTCCTGATTTCAACTGCTCTATTTGGTGGACATGACTTTAGCTGCTAAGGCCCAAACTTCTGCAATTCCTTCCCTAAAACCCTCTGCTCCTTTGAGAAACTTAAATATCCTACCCCTTTGACCAAGCATTTGGTAATCTGCCCTAATATCTTTTTAATGTGGTTCAGTATCAAACTTTATAATGTTTCTGTAAAGTACCTTGGAACACTTTATTAAAGCAAGCAAGGAACTCATGTCCTGACTCCCCAAAGTCTGTCCACCATCTACAAGGTATAGGTCAGAGACGGTAATGGTAAAATCCCCACTTGCCTGGATGAGAGCAACTCCAACAACACTCAAGAAGCTTGACACCATCCTGGTCAAAGCAGCCCAAGTGATTGGCACCACAGCCACAAATACTCACTTCCTTCACCACAGACAGACACTCAGTAGCTGCAGTGTGTACCATCCACAAGGTTCAGGAAGGATCCTTAAACAGCACTTTCCAAAGCCATAACTACTTCCATCCAGAAGGGAAGGTGTCTTCACAGATGCCAAGAACCAGAGGTTTTCTCCTAGAATCTTCTGTTTACTTTAGCTCTAATTTACTTCATACCGACTTAAACAATCAATACAGCAATCAGATAAAATAAAACATAAATCAAATACAGGTCAATTAAACCATTGAACAATATACTCTGGCGTCTCTCTGCTTAGTGATACCTTTGTCCTATAGCTCTGCTTATGCTGACCCATCCCTGACAGGTACTGTGACCAGCTATTGTACATGGCACAAGAACAGGACAAAAAACTCACTGCAGTGTGCATTTCCTCCTACTGTGCTTCATCTAACTCCACAATTCATCTGGGTTAGAAAAGAGATATTCTTTGCAGTTGAGTCCAACAAAACTAAATAACCGATCTATTCTAAATTACAGCATAGGTGGATTTATTTGGCTGGCCATCCTGCAACACATGCACAATAGCCAATTTGTTAACTGCAGGTGCAAAACTGCAGTGAGACCTAATCATCAAACTCTGTCTGTCTATTAATTACAAATTCATTAGACAACTATCTAACTGACAAAGCTTGGCCTCAGTAGCTACAAGGCAATAATTCAGTAGAGCAAGTTCATTAGTTGTGATTTATCTCAGTGCCACAAAGTCCGTCTTTTGTACATTGACTATTAATCTTCACAAAGTTGTTTCTCCCATCCATGAGAAAGTAGGCAACTTGAACAAAATGCTAAATACTTACCTTTGGTTTAACCGTCCTCATTCTTTGACCATAATTCAACTCAAAAAGTAAATAAACAGGCAGTATATAAATAGGAGTTGAATTCCTTTGTGGTAGTACTTTTAAGAATCTTGTCTATTCAATCATTTCATCTTCCCCTTGCCTTCCTAACAATGTATTTAAACGCTTCTGAGGGAGGCCAACTTGCGAGAAGGAGCTGATAGAAAGCGAGCAACATGTAAAAACATGCTGCAAGCTAGGGAAGGAACAATACAGAGACCGAGTTTCATTCAAATCACCAGCAAATGTGACACCACTGTTTAAAAAAGAAAGTAGACAAAAGGCGGGTAACTATAAGCCCATTAGTTTAACTTCTGTAGTGGGGTAAATGCTTAAAAGTATCAAGGACAAATTGCAAGACATCTGGATAGAAACAGTCCCATCGGGCAGATGCGGCATGGGTTCATGAAAGGCAGGTCCTGTTTAATTAATTTGCTGAAATTCTGAGGTCAATACATATGTAATGGACAATGGGGAACCGATAGATATGGTGTATCTGGATTTCCAGAAGACATTCAACAAGGTGCTGCACAAAAGGCTGCTACATAAGATAAAGATACATAACATTATGGGTAATGTATTAGCATGGATAGAGGATTGGTTAACTAACAGAAAGCAAATAATGGGGTGAACTCGGTATTTTTCTGATTGGCAATCATTGGCTAGTAATGTGCCTCAGGGATCAGTGTTGGGAACACAATTGTTTACAATTTACATAAATGGTTTCAAGTTGGGGACCAAGTGTAGCGTGTCAAAGTTCGCAGATGACACTGCTCCTCCACTCATTTTAAAGTATGGGGAGGACACAAAGTATGCAGAGGGATATAGATAGGTTAGGTGCATGGGCAAGGGTCTGGCAAAAGGGAGTATGATGGTAGTACTTGGTAGGAACAACAGCAAAATAGCCTATTATTTAAGTGATGAAAAACTGCAGCATACTGCTGTGAAAAGGACCTTGGTGTTCTTGGGAATGAATCACAAAAGTTGGTTTGTAGGTAATTAAGAAGGCAAATGGGATGTTGCCCTTCATTGCTAGAGGGATGGAGTTTAAAAATAGGGAGGTTATCTAGTGTGGTCACACCTGGAGTACTTTGTACAGTTTTGATCCCTTTATTTGAGAAAGAATGTACTAGCACTGGAGGGGGTGCAGAGGAGGTTCACGAGGTTGATTTTGGAATTGAGAGGGTTACCTCATTAGCAGAAAAAAATGAATAGACTGGGATTGTATGCATTGGAATTTAGAAGAATGAGGGGTGACCTTATAGCAACATACAACTTCATGAAAGGAATGGATAAGGTAGAGAGATTGTATCCACTGGTGAGTGAAACTAGAACTAGGGTACACAGCCTCAAAATAAGGGTGAGCAGATTTAAGACTGAGTTGAGAAGGAACTTCTTCACCCAACATCTGTGGAACTGCCTGTCCAGTGAACCAGTTGAGGCTACCCCGTTGAATGTTTTAAGGCAAAGATACAGAGAATATTCAACAGTAAAAGGAATTAAGGGTTATGGTGAGTGGGCAGGTAAATGGAGCTTATTGAAAGGCAGAGCAGGCTCAACAGAACTAATGAGAAAGTGAGGACTGCAGATGCTGGAGATCAGGGTTGAGAGTGTGGTGCTGGAAAAGCACAGCCATTCAGGAAGCAGCTGAGGAGGAGGATTCCTAATGAAAGGTTTATGCTCAAAACATCAATTCTCCCCCTCCTCGGATACTGCCTGACCTGCTGTGTTTTTCCCTCACCACACTCTCGACTCAACAGGCCTAATGGCCTATTCCTGTTCCTAATGTTCTTATGAAATAGACAATGGGTGGTGGAGTAGCATTTCTCAGGATCCACAAACATATTATATTAAAATAATAGAATTGTAGATGTAGATAGTCTTATAATGGAAACTAAAGCAAACTTACAACACAGAAGACCTCTAAAATAATTGAAGTATTGAGCTACCAGATCAAAATATCTGTACTTTATTTTACACAACTGCACTGCAAATAGATCTCCTCACCTTCTCTGCAGCTGTAATACTGTATTCGGCACTCTCTTCTGTGACCCTGGTGCACTTTGTATGGGATGAATCTGCTTGTATAGCACTTCAACTGTATCTCAGTACATGTGACAACAATAAATCAATTTAAAAAACCATTATATGTACATACAGACACACATCAAAGTGCAAGGGGTAGGATAAGACTTGCTGCAGTTAAATAATCCACCTCCAAATAGTCAAAATTGTTAGACTTCTTACGCTTCATGATTTATTAAAGGAAAATATGATTTAACGAATGGCCTTACTTCCGCTCCTATGTCTTATGGTCTTATATCATGAGACATGACATAAAACCAACAGCTCTGCCAATTGGTGAATAATTTTTCTTCAACAAAGAACACAAAAGCTTTTTAGTACAGGTCGTTCTGCTTTAACATTTTGTTAACGTAAATTTACTGCAACACGCTTGACGAATTGGGGACACTGTTTCTAAAGTGCAAACTTTAAAACGTGTGCTGGCAATTACAGCTCCAACACTTTAATCACTGTTTCTAAAGTGCACATTTTTAATAATGTGGGGTTGCACAAGAACGCAACCATTACGCTGCAAAAGAACTATCTGTGCAAAGAAGTTGAGTTTCTGCTGAGTATCTCCAGCATTTCTTAGTTTGTTTCTTGATGCCTAGCCTGTTTGGTGGGTCTGATGAGATGGGACTCTAAATATTACTGAGGCGAGTGTCATGGACAGGGCATTTAACAAGTGCTAAGCCCCATCATTTGGCATTCTGCCACTGCCTCAAGAGAACCATAATATTCCTGTAAAGTACCTTAGGGCACTTGATTAAAGTTACTTAGTAAATAAAGATTGCTAGTGTTCTTTTTTTGAGTCACAGATGTGCAGCACGGAAAGAGACCCTTTGGTCCAACTCGCCCAAGCCGACCAGGTATCCTAACCCAATCTAGTCCCACCTGCCAGCACCCAGCCCATATCTCTCTAAACCCTTCCTATTCATATACCCATCCCGTTGCCCTTTAAATGCTGCAATTGTACTGGCCTCCACCATTTCCTCTAGCAGCCCATTCCATACATGCACCACCCTCTGTGTCAAAATGTTGCCGCATGGTCTCTTTTAAATCTTTCCCCTCTCACCTTAAACCTAAGCCCTCTTGTTCTGGACTCCTCCTCCCCAGGGAAAAGACCTTGTCTATTTAACCTATCCATGCCCCTCATGATTTTATAAACCTCTATAAGGTCACCCCTCAGCCTCTGACATGTTTCTCAAAGTTAATAAAGCTCATCTTTCCACAGCTAACTTATTACAACATCTTAACATATGCACCCTAATTGTTCCTATTTTGTTAGCACCATAGCATCATAAAAATAACTTTTAGCATTCAACACATCTCACAACATCCTTCTGTCTACAATTTTAATAGAGGCCAGATTATATAAAGCTGAAGAAACTTTTCTTAGTCTAGCAACTAAAATCACTGTTGTTTCTGATAAAAAGAACTAGAGTGGGTTATTTTGACTCAGCCAATAACCAAAGTTGAGGCAAACACCACCTGCTTGCATCTAATTATTTGCATCCGGCCTTTAAAATAGCAGACCGAAGATGTCATTGAACACATTGAATGCTCATCTGCCAATATCAGCAACTTGGCAAAAATAACTAACTTTGCTCATGCCGTAAAACCTACACTCCTTTACGAGAAAAATATTTCTGCCTTTCAATTCCATTTTTACTTTGCTCTCATGCAGTGTTCCTTAAATTGTTCTCATTTAGTTTCATTTTATTTAGTATCTTTAACGCTTCCTACGTGGTTTAGATGCCCATAGCAAATTTTGGAAGTTAACAAAAATATTACATTGTATGGTCCTACCAGCAATTACAGCACTTCAAAACACATGAACCAACCTCTCATTAAAATACTACTATATTTCTCACTGGAAGCTAGTTTGCAATGCTCAATATCTGTATGAGATCATATCTAGAGGTGAATAGGATTAATAAAAACATCGGTCTGCCTGAGGCAGGTACTAGCTCAATACTTCTTTTGCAATTCATTCGTTTGGCATTTCTGTCTTTTATTTAAGTCCATTTAACTTCCCTTCTTGAGGCGGGGCAGGGCAAAACATTCACCACTTCAACATGTTTCCCCCCTCCACCCCCCACAACTTCCTCCTAACACATTCCCAATCCAATTCAAGTATTCAAAATATCATTCTTGACTCATCCTATCAAACTATTTGCAAATATATTTTCTTCAGTTCTGTGTTCATAGTTCAGTCAATATCCTCAGGCTGGAGTTTACAAGTCACAATAGCCCCCATCACCCAAGCTAAAGGTTAGGGAAATATCGGATCTTGCTCGCTTAATTGCTTTAAAGTGAGAATTTTGTCCTTTTCTCAAGAGTAAGCCCTACCTTAGAGAGCTTTCTACCAATTGGACTAGCCAGCAGTCCTATAGCCCTAGCAGTACCAACAGAGTGGTGGTATAAAATCTTCTATCAAATGCAACATTTTACATTGCACTCCTGGCTCTCACCCCCTTAACACAGCTGCAAACTTCAGGCATTATACTTTCCAAATATTTAAAGTATCTCACTTTCTCTAACTGCTTCACAATTGTTAAAACGTTAAATCTTTCACCTGCTTTCCTAAGTGTCTTCCAGGTTTTGGTTTTATCCACAATGATCTTTATTCTATAATCCATGTCTTCAACATTCCCCCCATTTATCAACCACGGAAGCAAATACCACAAATGGACTGCAAAGCCTTCATCATCAGCAAACCTAACAGCTTTCACTGGCTAACTTCTACATTTCATGGTTATGTTATGAAACAGAATAATAGATAATTGCGATTTGTCGCTCAGGTTGTAAGTTTGCTCGCTCAGCTGATGGATTTGTTTTCTCAGACGTTTTGTCACCATGCTAGGTAACATTATCAGTGATCTTCCAATGAAGCACTGGTGCTCTGTCCTGCTTTCTATTTATCTGTGCTGGTCTGTTGTGATGGGGGGATATCATTTCCGGTTCGTTTTCTGAGAGGTTGGTAAATAGGGTCCAGGTCTAGATGTTTGCTAATGGAGTTCCGGTTTAAATGCCAGACCTCTAGGAATTCCCATGCAAGTCTTTGTTTAGCCTGAGTAGGGATGGATGTATTGTCCCATTCGAACTTGTGTCTCTCTTCGTCTGTGTGTATGGATACGAGTGATAGTTGATCATGTCTTTTGGTGGCTGGTTGGTGCTCATGTATCCTGGTGGCTAGTTTCCTGCCCGTCTGTCCAATGTAATGTTTGTTGCAGTCTTTGCAGAATATTTTGTATATGCCATTTGTCCTGCTGGTTGTTGGTACGGGGTCCTTTTAATTCATCAGGAGCTGTTTCAGTGTGGTGGTAGGTTTGTGGGCTACCATGATGCCGAGGGGCCGGAGTAGTCTGGTCACCATCTCTGAGATTTCTTTAATGTATGGCAAGGTGGTTAGAATCTCTGGGTGTGTTGTACGTTCTTGTTTCGGTCTGTTGTGCAGGAATCGGCGGACTACACAGTTGCTCTTGAATACGTTGTATAGGTACTTTTCTTCTTTTCTCGTAGTTCCTGGATGCTGCAATGTGTTGTGGCTCATTTACATGACCTGACACAGCTCCATTTGTGGGTGTTGGGATGGTTGCTCCTGTGGTTGAGTATCTGGTCAATGTGTGTGGCTTTCCTGTAAATGTTGGTCTACAGCTCACCATTGGGTTTTCGTTCTACTGTGGCAACTAGGAAGGGGAGGTAAAAACAGCGCTCCTCAAACATTCCAGAAGATTCCCCTGGCCTCGGAACCTATTCTGCCATTAGCCATGCGGCTAATACAGCTGCCACCCCCACGCTGATTGATCATGTCACTTCCGTCCACATCATGGCCACTCCCACAACCGCTTCCACCCCTCACAATTCCTCTTTGCCCACCTCCAACACACTGCATCCACCTGGACACCCCACGCTGGCCTATTACCTGCCCTCGACCTCTTCATTTCCAACAGCCGCCGGGACATTAACCGCCGCAACCTGTCTATCCCCCTCCCCCACTCCAACCTCTCACCCTCACAACGCGCAGCCCTCCAATCCCTCTGCTCCAATCCCAACCTCACCATCAAGCCAGCGGATAAAGGGAGCACAGTGGTAGTCTGGTGCACTGACCTCTACACCACTGAAGCCAAATGTCAACTCAAGGACACCTCATCTTACTGCCCCCTCGACCATGACCCTACCCCCCATCACCA
>NC_057711.1:54204864-54212902 GCF_004010195.1 Chiloscyllium plagiosum | reverse complement strand
CCTCCAAGGCCCCAAGGGACACTTCCATATCCGCCACAAATTCACCTGCACCTCCACACACATCTATTGCATCCGCTGCACCCGATGTGGCCTCCTCTATATTGGGGAGACAGGCCGCCTACTCGCGGAACGTTTCAGAGAACCTCTGGGACACCCGGACAAACCAACCCAACCACCCCGTGGCTCAACACTTCAACTCCCCCTCCCACTCCACCAAGGATATGCAGGTCTTTGGACTCCTCCATCGCCAGACCATAGCAACACGGCGGTTGGAGGAAGAGCGCCTCATCTTCCACCTAGGAACCCTCCAACCACAAGGGATGAACTCAGATTTCTCCAGTTTCCTCATTTCCCCTCCCACCTTGTCTCAGTCAAATCCCTCGAACTCAGCACCGCCTTCCTAACCTGCAATCTTCTTCCTGCCCTCTCCGCCCCCACCCCACTCCGGGCCTATCACCCTCACCTTGACCTCCTTCCACCTATCGCATTTCCAACGTCCCTTCCCCAAGTCCCTCCTCCCTACCTTTTATCTTAGCCTGCTGGATACACTATCCTCATTCCTGAAGAAGGGCGTATGCCCGAAACGTCGATTTCGAAGCTCCTTGGATGCTGCCTGAACTGCTGCGCTCTTCCAGCACCACTAATCCAGAACTAGGAAGGGGAGTCTGTTGTTGTTCTCTTCCTCTTTGGTGAACTTTATACTGGTAAGGATGTTGTTTATGTGTTTGTGGATTTCTTCTAATTTCTTACATTTTGAGATGATAAAGGTGTCATTAACATAGCGAACCCAAAGTTTGGGCTGGATTGTGGGAAGGGCATTTCGTTCTAACCTCTGCATTGCTGCTTCTGCTAAGAGCTCTGATATGGTGATCCTATAGACAGCCTATTGATTGGTTTGTAAATCTTTTTGTTGAAGGTGAAGAGGGCTGTGAGGCACAGGTCTACCAGTTTGAGAATGTGGTCCTCGCTGATGGAGTTGGTGCTGTCAGGTGCTTGCGTCCTTGGTTCGTCTAGCAGGGAAGCCAGTGTTTCTTTGGCAGGGTGATGTTTATTGACGTGAATAGGGCTGTCACATCAAAGGAAACCATGACCTATCACCCTCGACCTTGGTGTCTTTGATGTTATTAAAGAATTCCTGGGTGGTGTGGATGGAGTGGCTTGAGTCTTCTACTAGGTTATCGATTTTTGAGAAGATTTGGAGCTCAGGTTGATAACGTCTGAAAACAAATCTTCCAGCTCAGCAAGCTAACTTACATACTCTTCTACAAGATGTGTCAGTTTGCACTGCAGTTCCTTTGCTAGTCTCCTTTTGTCGGTTCTCGCCAACTGCTGGTACCATACTTGACCCCCACATGAAGGAGATCTTAATTACTACAGTTTACCTTAATGGTGAGAATCTGATATTTTGCCCTTTGCCTAATTAAACCTGCTCGCCATTCTTCTCGTCATGAAGAATAGTGGAAAATTCCAGTTACCAGTTCCGCACAGGTATCCAACTCAGAAACTGAAAGAACTCACACAAGTAATAGAAATTGCTGAAAAAGCTCAGCAGATCTGGCAACAGTCATGGGCAGGAATCAGAGTTAACATTTTGGGCCCAGTGACCCCTCCTCAGAATTGACAGCATAGAGAAAACAGTTCTTTTTTATGCAGGAAATAGGGGGTAAGGAGTAAATGCTAGGTAGACATAGAACCCAAAGACAGTGAGGACTGTAGATGCATTCCTGATGAAGGGCTTATGCCCGAAACGTTGACTCTCCTGCTCCTCGGATACTGCCTGACATGCTCAAATTTTCCAGTGACATACTTTTCCACCTAAAGAGAGAGACGAACAGTTGGAAAGACAAAGGAATAGATTATGATCAGCCTAGAAGAATAGATAGCTAATAATGGGGACTATTAGTGGCTAACAATGGGTTGTGTGTAATACCAGACAATGTGATAACAAGGCCTAGTGTGTGGGCGTTGTAGTAAGGACATGGGAAGAAGTGCCTCAAGTCCTAAAATTGTTGAACTCAATATTGAATCCAGAAGGCTGTAGAGTCCCAAGTGGAAAATTAGATGCTGTTCTTCCAGCTTGTGCTGAGCTTTGCTGAAGCACTGCAGCAAGCCCGAGAAAGATGTTGTCCAGGGAACAAGGTGATGTGGCAGGTAACTAGAAGCTCCGGGTCTTTTGCGTGGACTTTGCCCCAAAGCTGTCTGTAGCAAGGAGTTCCAAAGACTCTCAACCCTCAGAAAAAAATTCTCATCATCTCATTCTTGAATTGGTGCTCCTTTATTTTGAGACTATGCTCTCTGGTCTTAGACTCTCTCATGAGGGAAAAATCATGAGCACTTACTCTGTCAAACCTCTTAAGAATCCTATAAGTCTCAATGAGATCACTTCTCATTCTTCTAAATTCCAGTGGGTAAAATCCCAATCTGTTTAACCTTTGCTCATAAGACCATCCCTCCATACCAGGGATTATCCTTCTGAACCTTCTCTGAATTGCCTCCAATGAAATGATATTTTTTCTTAAATAAGGGGACCAAAACTGCTCAAAGTACTCAGACATGGTCTCACCAGCACCTGTACAGCTGCAAGACCTTTCTACTCTTATACTCCAACTCTCTTGAAATAAAGGACCAACATTCCATTAGCCTTCCTTTGTGTTAGCTTTGTGTTTCATGCACAAGTATCCCCAATTCATAGCTATCTACAATTTCTATCCATTTACATAATATTCTGTTCTTTCGTTTTCCCATCCAAAAAGAACTTAACATTTTTCCCACATGATACTCCATTTGCCAACTTTTTGACCACTTACTAAACCTATCAATGTCTCTCTGTAAACTCTTTGCATTCCTCCCAAAACATGCCTTTCCATCTAATTTTGTGTCATCTGCAAATTTGGCGCATTCATTTCCTTCTTCCGAGTCATTAGTATATAGTGTGAACAGTTGCTAACCCAACACAATGCCTATGGAAACTTCTTGTTCACAGATTACAAAGGGTTCTTTTTCAGGTTGGCAAAGTACCTTGTCAAACACTGTCTGGAAGCCCAAATACAATACACCTACTGGTTCCCCTCTATCCGCTCTGGTTGAGACTTTCTCAAAAAACCAAAATTAGTCAGACATGATTTCCCTTTCATGAAACTTTGCTTGATTAAATTACGTTTTTCCAAGTGTTCTGCTGTTACTCCCTTAATAATTGATTTCAATGCTTTTCCAACTATAGATTTAATGCTAAACAGCTTAAATTACCTGGTCTTTTTGAAAAGGGATGTCACATTTTCGATCCTCTGGTATTTCTCCAGAAGCCAATGATCTTTAGAAAATTAAACTAATCCATCCACTATCTCTGTAGCAACCTCTTGAAGGATTCTAGGATGCAAGAAATTAGGGGCCAAGAGACTGATTTGCCTTTAGCCCATTAGATTGGCTAATACAACTTCTTCAGCAATGGTGATGGTATTTAATACTAAAGAATACAGGGGAGGAATTAATAGAAAGTTCAAAATATTTCCACCATAAAGACCGATGCAAAATAGCTGTTCAACTCCTCTGCCATTTCTTTATGCCCAAAACCATCTCCCAGATTCATTTTTAAGGTGCCTATGTTAATTTGACCTCTCTCTTCCCTTTTATGTATTTAAAGGAGCTCATTTACATCAGTTTTTATATTCCTTGCTAGTTTGTCCTCACAGTTTATACTCGGTCTTTATGATATTTTTTGTCCACCTTTACCAGACTCTGAAGTTACCATAGTCTTTAAGGCTATCATTGACTTTCGCCATTTTGTATACTTTTTCTTTCAACTTAATACTCACCTTAGCTTCCTTGGTTGTCATCCCATTTCCCCCCTCAGTCGAAGCAAAATACTCAGAGACACAGTAGTTTTACCTCATTCATCTTTATTCTGGGCCCTGGAAGGAGAGGAAACGATTGCTCATGTGCACAAAGACATGAGTTCTTGGTCTTTTCTCTTGAACAGCAGTTTCTTAATGAATTATATAGTCATTTTGCAGGGAGGAGCATCCAGATAAGGCAACATACATAATGATTGGGTGACCATTACAATCAGCGTGTATCAATAGTAGAGATTAAGCCACCTGTTGTTCCACAATAAATGTTCTTAACCTTAACTGGCTTCACATAATGAATACATTTCACCTTGTTAAACTGAGCTTACATGCTGAATGCTTCCAATATTGTTAAATGGCTCTACATTATGAATGCGCTTCTACTTTGTTAACCCATTACAATGGGGTGCTGGAGGCAAGGGTAAACTGCAAGTTCTTATCTGATCTGAGTCATACTCAGCTGAACCTCTTGTTCCACAAAACTCAAAACTTAAACTCTTTCCCTACTGCTCATACCCTATACACATTCTCATGGTTAGTCGTGGTTGGTTCATCCCTCTCTTAGAATCTTCCCTCCTTACTGGAATGTATTTTTTGCTCAGAGTCATGAATGATCTTCTTAACTGTCTGCCACTGTTTGCTTACCGTCATTCCCGCTAATCTATCCACCAAATTTACTTTAGCCATCTATCTCTGTTTCATTGTAATTCCTTTTATTTAAGTTAAATACAGTTGTGTCTCATCAAAGTTTCTCACTCTTAAATTGAATATTGAATTCTATCATGATATGACCACTACTTCCTGAGGGATCTTTCATTTAGAGGTCTTTTGTAAACCTGCCTCATTACCCTTTACCAGATCCAAATTAGCCTGCTCCCTGGTTAGTTCTATGACATATTATTCTAGCAAACTATTACAATTACACTCTACGAATTCATTGTTGCGGCTACCTTTTCCAATTTGATTAAACCAATCAACATGAAGATTAAAGTCAGTGATATTTGTTGCCTTTATTCTTTTTACATGTTGCCATTATTAGCTGATTTATAGTCTTTCCCAGAGTGGCTACAATTTGGAAGTCTGTACACTACTCTTTCCAATGTCTCCTTTGCCTTTTTTTTTTAAACCTCTATCTAAATGGACTCCACGTCATCTGAACTTAGATCATCTCTCACAACTGTTCTCATTTCAATTCCATTTACAATGTCACTCCAACACCTTTTCCATCCCTCCTGTCTCTCCAAAAGGTCAAATATCCCTGAATGTAAAGCTCCCAGTTTTGATTGCCTTATGGTTATTACTGAAACATGGTTATGAGATCATATGCATTTATTTCGATTTGCACAGTCAGTTCATCTACCTTATTTCGGCAGTTCTATCAATTTTTGTCCAATATTTGATGTTAATTTTAAGAAATGTAGTCATGGATTCTCTGTATCACTGATGTTGTAATTTTGAAACATATCATGTTTCTGATAACACTTTAGGGCTTTTTAGAGCTTATTTGTAATGTTTGTCTTCATTACAGTTCCTCAGTAGCTAGCACATTACAGGAACGGCAGAACCACAAATATAGGTACTTCACAGAGTCTGCACTCGGCTGGCATTTCATGGAGCCACATATAATATGAAACTTTTATTAATGGTCTTGTTTTTTAAAAGCCCACAGTACACATTGTTTGATAAATAATCTTATAACCAATTGTTTCAACTTGGTTCACCACTCCTCCAAATTATGCAGCTTTAAGAAGTAAAGGCACCCAGTTGTGCTTTATAATAGGAATTGAAAAACATGTCAGCTTATCATTTCTACTAACCAGTCCCTGAAGACAGCTTGATGGTGGCCATCAACAGGTGAAACAGCTAGAATGCTGTTTCTGGTGACTTCTAATCAAAACTACAGAAGAAAGTTTGTGGAAAGATGTTTTAACACATTGATGTAATTAAACAGAAAATTACAAGTGATGAAACATGTAAAACTCCTGTTTCTTTGATGTCACTTCAAATGCCCGTTTTATGAAATTGTTATAATTATGGAAAATGCAATTTCAATCATGAAATTTGAATGCTGCATTATTAAATTGTGCAGAAGGAATCTTTGGCTATGTAATATTATCTGAGCACCACGAGAACGGTAACTATTAGCATAAAGAGACATTTGGTAATAATGTCATGCATTGATGTGGTGTAAAAAAACCTTTGCATAATTTGTATACATCCAAATATGGAAGTTACCCTTAAAATAACAGCTGCATGCCAGTATTTCTTTGAATTTTGCTTTCATTGTTAAAATAATAAACTGAAGAGTTTGATGCAGATCTTACGATTAATTTAAAGACAACTGCAATATTTGTATTGTAAAGGGTGTTGTTTGCTTTGAACGTATGACATGAGACGATTGATTTACAAATAACATGCTTTTTTATTACCCTTGCCGCACACATTTTCAGAACACAGGTTTGATGTAACAGAAGCTAGCTATTCATGCAATAGGCTTAAGTGTCCAGCAGTATTGATGTTGAACATTTGCACTTCAAGGTTTGATCATGTTCTGGAGGATTGAATCACTGATAAAGCACTAAATGTGTTCGGCATGTGAGCCTCTTAATCCTTGATGCAACAGAGCCACAGTAGCATGGATTCTTGCGGGAAGTAGAGGATTACCGTGGATGTATTACTGAACTTTCAACACACACATAAGCCCCCAGTGAGTGTACAGAATATGAATGCTAATAAGAAACAACAAGGAGTACTGAACTTGAAGACTGCTGTAAAGAGAGATATGTTGCTGAAGCATTTTGTCTTGCATTCATCAGGATAAGTACAAGTTTGCCAAATTTCAAATAATCATAATTTATGTGATGGGCACCGATTGGCTTGGAAATCTGACCAGCTAAGGTATTGCCATGGAGAAAACAACAGAGAACTACCATCTTCCCAAGCCACTGGATAATTCATAAAAAGGGAGAATTTTTGAAAATATTCCTTTTGTTTGGAAAGGGTCCCTCCATATAAATGTATGTAATTTCTATCAAGTGCAAATGAGCCATGTTGAAAGCTCAACTGATTATCTTAAATTAGCTTTCAGTGTATTTATTAGCATACTAATTATGGTTTAGCAGAGCTGCTCAATCACAGAATCACATTTAAAAGTAGACTTATTTTTGGTTATGCAAGCAAAGGCTGTTCGAGTATGGTCTACATTCTGCCTTTTACAAACAATCTAAGGATAGGTGAGTAATAACATGCAAAAATAGTCACTTTCAATATTAAAGCAGATTGTGAAAGAGGGAAGTTATTCTTCCTAGTTTACCGAGCAATGAATGAATAAGCTTCAGTGTGTATAAAACAAACTGCTGGGTGTCAAACTGATCTGCCTCACCTTTATGTTCTTTGGACTTTTATTACTGAACGACTGTAACAGTTAAAAAGACTCCAAAATTACAGCTAAAGTAGTCTTAGAGAGAAAACAACATCCTGTATTGTTTCAGGATTGCATGAGTGTCACCAAGAATGGCTAGGTATTCGATATAATAATAGTGTTAGAATCCTGTTGACTTGCTATTACTTCAGAAAAATAGAATTTTTACTAAATTGTAATTAAGTTGATCAAACTTCAGATTGAAAAATATTTAAACTTTGGTTGATTCTCCCAGGTAAGAAAAATATAATTAAGCTATTGTCACCATAGGCTATGTTGTGAAATGAAAGATGTACAAGAAAGAAATTACATTTATATCGCACTTATCATATGTCTTTGGCGCTATTGCAGAATATTGCCAGGATCCAGAGCCTTTTCAGTATTGCCTCAAACATCCCAAATTCCTTCACAGTTAATATAAAGATGGCTGGCTGAAATTAAACACTACAGAATTAAAAGCAAAGGTTTACAATAATTCATTCCTGGGATGTGGAAGTCACTAGTTGGGCTAGTATTTATTGTCCATCATTAAATGCCCTTGAGATGTGGATGTTGAACTGCCTTCTTGAACTATTGCAATCCATTTGATTTAGATATACCCACAATACCATTATGAAAGGAATTCTGGTTTGAATTTGGCTGACTTGGTTAGAAGATTAGTTAGACAGTTGGAGACACACTTGGGATAATGGTCACATACTCAATGGTTCAGTGAAGAATGCAGGAGGCACTTTAGGAGTGCCTGATGAAGGAGCATCGCTCCGAAAGCTAG
>NC_057711.1:54187261-54204364 GCF_004010195.1 Chiloscyllium plagiosum | reverse complement strand
AGTCCAACACCGGCATCTCCGAATCATGACATTAAAGTGAGGTATCAACCCGGTCAAGATATAAAAACAGGACTACTTGCATGTCAAACAGCATAAGCAGCAAATTACAGAGCGAAGTGATTTTTTTTGTCAATCAGATAACTTGGAGATAATGAGAACTGCAGATGCTGGAGAGTCAGAGTGGATAAAGAATGGAGTCAGATAAAGCACGGCAGGTCAAGCAGCATGAGTGGAGTAGGGGAGTCAACGTTTCATTAATCAAAGCTTTACAGTCCTGCCTCGTCTAGTCACAAATACTGGTGCACAACTAAACAGCACACTGGGGGGAAGACAACTCTAAAGACACTCTCATCGTCAATGTTAGGGAGTCCAACACATCAGTAAAACAGAGAAGGCTGAAGCATTCACAACAATCTTCAGCCAGAACTGCTGAGTGGATGATCCATTTTTGCCCCCTCCTGAAGTTGCCTGTTGTCAGCCAATTCAGCTTGCTCTGTGTAACATCAAGAAATAGCACTGAAAAAGCTATGGATCCTGACAATATTCTGACAATAGGACTAAAGATATGTGCTCCAGAACTTGCCATGCCCCTGGACAAGTTGTTTCAGTACAGCTACAACACTGACATCTATCCAACAATGTAGAAAATTGCCCAGGTATGTCTTGTGCACAAAATGCAGAACAAATCAAACCCATCAATCTACTCTTGACCATCAGTAATGTGATGAAAGGTATCTTCAACAGTGCTAAAAGGTAGCACTTGATTAGCAATAACCTGCTCAGTGACACCGAGTTTATGTTCCACCAAGGCCACTCAGCTCCTGACCTCATTACAGCTTTGGTTCTACCATAGACATAACAGATGAAATCCAGAGGGGAGGGGTGAGTGACAGCCCTTGACATCAAGGTTGCATTTGGTCAAATGTGGTATTAAGGAGTCCAAGCAACAAAAAGTGTCGATAAGAATGGGGGGGGGGGGGTCTGTTCGCTTAATCACACCTGGCATTTAAGAAGATGGCTCTGACTACTGGAAGTCAATCATCTCAGCTCCAGGACTTCTCTACAAGGATATGATTTGGCGGTCCCAGTGTCAGACTGGGGTCTACAAAGTTAAAAATTACGACACAAGGTTATAGTCCAACAGGTTTATTTGGAAGCACTAGCGCTCAGAACACTGCTCCTTCACCAAGTGGTTGTTGAGTACAAGATTGTAAGACACAGAATTTATCGAAAAAGTTTACAATGTACATGGGATACTGGTTAGCAAGGTTAAATCTCATGGAATATGGGTAGAACAAGCCATTTAGATACAGAATTGACTCGAAGGTAGAAGACAGAGATTAGTGGTGGTGTTGCTTTTCAGACTGAAGGCATGTGACCAGTGGTGCACCACTAGGATCGGTAAATGATTTGTATGTGAACATAGGAGATATAAAGTTAAAAATCACACAATACCAGGTTATAGTCCAACAGGTTTAATTGGAAGCACACTAGCTTTCGGAGCGATGCTCCTTCATCCTGATTTGCATTTTGGAAAAGCAAAGTACAGCAGGACCTATACACTTAATGTTAAAGTCTTAGGCAGTGTTGCTGAACAAAGAGAACCTTGGAGTGTAGGTTCATAGCTCCTTGAATGTAGAATGTAGAGTTGCATGTAGGATAGTGAAGAAGGCATTTGGTATGCTTTCCTTTATTGGTCAGAGTATTGAGTATAGGAGTTGGGAGGTCATGTTGAGGCTGTACATTACATTGGTTAGGCCACTGTTGGAATCTTGCATGCTATTCTGGTCTCCTTCCTATCGGAAGGATGTTGTGAAACTTGAAAGGGTTCAGAAAAGATTTACAAGGATGTTGCCAGGGTTGGAGGAATTGAGCTTTATGGAGAGGCTGAATAGGCTGAAGGTGTTTCCCTAGAGCTTTGGAGGCTGAGGGGTGACCTTATAGAGGTTTATAAAATCATGAGAGGCATGGATAGGGTAAAGAGAAACGTCTTTTCCCCAGAGTGGGGGAGTGCAGATTTAGAGGGCACAGGTTTAGGGTGAGAGGGGAAAGATATAAAAGGGACCTGAGGGTGGTGTGTGTATGGAATGAGCTGCCAGAGGAAGTGGTGGTGGCTGGTACAACAGCAACATTTCAAAGGCATCTGGGAGAGTATATGAATAGAAAGGGTTTAGTGGGATATGGGCCAAGTGCT
Source organism: Chiloscyllium plagiosum (assembly GCF_004010195.1). Taxonomy (NCBI): domain Eukaryota; kingdom Metazoa; phylum Chordata; class Chondrichthyes; order Orectolobiformes; family Hemiscylliidae; genus Chiloscyllium; species Chiloscyllium plagiosum. The sequence continues at coordinate 54,202,170 of NC_057711.1, read as the reverse complement.
GGCAAATGGGACTAGATTAAGTTGGGATATCAGGTCAGCATGGACAAGTTGGACCAAAAGGGTCTGTTTCTGTGCTGTACTTCTCTATGACTCTACAGCAAATAACTCCGCACCTGACTCCTGAAAGCCTGTGTACTATCTACAAGGAACGAAACAGGAGTGTGATAAAATGCTCTCCAGTTGCCTAGATGAGTGCAGCTCCAATAGCACAACAAGATCAACACTACCCAAGCCAAAGTTCCTGCTAGATTGGCACCATATCCAATGTCTTCCACATTCACTCCCTCCACTCACTGATGCACAGTGGCAGCAGTGTGTATCATCTACAAGACGCACTGCATCAAATCACCAAGTCACTTTAGACAACACCCTCCAAACCCAGGGCATCAATTACCTTGAAGGACAAGGACAACAAATTCTCAGGAACATCACCATTTGTGCACTTCCCTCCAGTCACACATTATTCTGACATGGAACTATATCACTACTCGTTCACTGGAACTCCATTCCCAAATAACACGTGGGCATACCTAGACTGCACAGCAGCTAAACTCCACTTTCTCCATTGCAATTATGCATGAGCAAGCTAGTAATATCCACATCCTGTGAAAGCACACAACAAAAATTTATGCTGGACTTGTATCGAACACGAGTTAAGCCCTCTGGTCATCACATTATGGATCTGCACTAGAGTGGTTACTGAGGAGAATTCAGAGTATGCTGGCAGGACTGGAGACTTTTAGCTCTGAGGAAACATCAGATATATTGGGTTTCATTGGAACAGAAGAGGCTGAGGTGATATTTATGTGAAATGGAAAAAAAACTTTTAAAGTCCAGATTGAGTGGATCGGAAGGGTTTATTTCACTTTATGAGAGCACACAGACATAAAGTAATTGGTGGAAGAATGAGAGAGGAAATTAGGAGATTTAGCTTGCACAGAAAGTGGGGGTGGGAATGTGGGGGTCTCAAAACTCACTGACACTTGTCCAGATAGTAGCTTCCTCATATTTAAAAACAATGCAGGCATGAACTTCAAGTGCCATCACAATCAAAGCTACTCACTAAGTGAGTAGCTTCCACCTCACAAGGCTCGAAATTTGAAACAATAGAATAGGATGAGATCATTTTTCTCAGATGATAGAGGTGTCTAGGAGAAAGTGCCATAACCTTAACATCAAAGCCAAGTTATTCTGGAGAAAAAAATGTCACCCCTTCAAGAAAAGGAATTCTAATACACAAAAAGCAGATGCTTGCTCAAAATCACTCAATCTGAAACTGATAGATTTTTTGCTAGTTATGGGTATAGAAGAAGATTAAGCAAAAGTAGCTAGATGAAATTAGGAACAGATCAGCCATGATTTCATTTTATAGAGCAATACAGCGCAGTATAGGCCATTCGGTCCTCGATGTTTCACTAATCTGTGGAACAAATGTGAAACCTATCTATCCTACACTATTCCATTTTCATCCATATGTTTATTCAATGACCACATAAATGCACTTAAAACTGGTGAGTCTACTACTGTTACACCAAGGGTGTTCCACACCCCTACTACTCAGAGTAGAGAAACTACCTCTGACATCTGTCCTATATCTATCACCCCCCAATTTAAATCTATGTCCCCTCATGCTTGTCATCATCATCCGAGGAAAAAGCCTCTCACTGTCCACCCTACCTAACCCTCTGATTATCTTCTATGTCTCAATTAAATCACTTCTCAACCTTCTCTCTAACAAAAACAGCCTCAAGTCCCTCAGCGTCTTCTCATAAGACCTTCCCTCCATACTCGGCAACATCCTAGTAAATCTCCTCTGCACCCTTTCCAAAGCTTCCACATCCTACCTATAATGCGGTGACCAGAACTGTATGCAATACTCCAGGTGTGGCCACACCAGAGTTCTGTATAGTTGCAGCATGACCTCGTGGCTCCAAAACTTAATCCCTGTACCAATAAAAGCTAACACACTGTATGCCTTCTTAACAGCCATATCAACCTGGGTGGCAACTTTCACGGATCTATCTAGACACAGAGTTATCTCTCATCTACATTATGGTGAAACAGGCCCAAGGAGTTGAATGGCCTACTTCAATTACTATATTTGATTAACAGACAAAATGAACTGAATCTTACAATTTTTGGTTGTGTCAGTTTTATCATTTCTCACAAAGGATTTCACTCCACAAAAGAGTTTTGTCACCACATCTCGACAAACCCATCTCATCAACTACACATCATAGCTTTTCTCTCATCTAATTCTAGCTCTATTCTGCAACGCATCACTCAGCAAATATCACAGAATAGGTCAGCATCCCCTAGTACCAAGGGCCAAAGCAGTGACAAACCAAAGTTGCTCTGCATGGTACCTGATATTTGGCACCAAATATAACACACAAGGAAAACGGGCAGGGACAGTGTTCAGGATGGTGCACCCTCTTCCCCTAGGACAACGGAGCTTACAATGCCAGACCATGGAGCCTAGTCCAAGGCCGCCCAAGTCAATGCAGTCTTCAAACATCTCAGAAATGCCCAGGAAAATCAATGGCCTTCACCACTACGCCAGCAAGTGCCATCACCTTCTCTCCAACATTGCATACACACTGTCTCTGCTATTGTACCCAACTTTCATCAAGGCTCACACTTTATCACTCTCGCTATTACCTGCAGCATCTTACCCACTCACTGTCACCCACCCAAATCCCTGACGCTATTAACCCTGCAGGCCCTCTGCGCTGTCTACTCACTCACTCGAAACACTTTCCCACTTGCATCAACTGGACCACCCTCCGTTATCTCACCTAATTCCTGTCTCTCTACCATTCTAGGAGGAAAGCAAATGCAGCAAGTGTTGGTTGTTGGAAGAATTCTGGATCAGAACTGATGATCTGGAAGCTGCACTTCAAACACTGCGGCACATCCGGGAAGGGGAGAATTACCTGAACACTACATTTCAGGAGGTAATCACACCCGGTAGATTCAGTAATTCAAAATCAGTTAGTGGCCAAGGACAACAGGATGTGACTGTAAGTGAGGCAGGTAGGGGGATTCTGAATTCAGGAGTGCAGGAGCCTTAGCCCTTGACCTTATCCAACAGGCAGGAGATTGTTGCTCCCTGTACAGATGAGGGAAAGGGCTGTGGACAGGATGAGCCAGCTGACCACAGCACCATGGTGCAGAAGGCCATTCAAGAGGGGGAGCAAAAAGACAAGTAGTTGTTATAGGGAATTCTATAATTAGGGGGACAAATAGTATCCTTTGCGAGCTGGATCAGGAGTCCCACATGGTGTGTTGGCTGCCCGATGCCAGGGTGCAGGACATCTCCAACTGGCTTGAAAGGATATTGGAGAGCGGGATATGGAAGATCCAATTGTTGTGGTCCACGTTGGGACTAACAACATAGGGAAGGCTAGCAAGGAGGACCGATTTGGAGATTATCAAGCATGAGGAAGGAAATTGAAGTACAGGTCCTCAAGGGTCATAATCTCTGGATTACTGCCCAAGCCACGTGCCAATTGGCATAGGGATAAGAAAATTAGGGAAGTAAACACGTGGCTTAGGGATTGATGTGGGAAAGAGGGATTCCATTTCATGGGACATTTGCATCAGTTTTGGAACCGGGGAGACGGTCTCCACCTGAACTGATCTGGAATCAGTGTTCTAGAGAAAAGGATAGATAGGTTGGTCAGTAAGACTTTAAACCTCTGAGTTGGTGGGGATGGGAAAAGAAAAGCTACAGGGAGTATGGAGTTAAATGGAAAGATAAGCATGAGTACAGGTGGGTTTAAGCTCAAGGCAGACTAGGAATGCAGCAAAAATGAAGGATAACTTAGGACATCTTATGATTTCCAATATCTCTAATAATGATAAGAAAGTTAGCATTAAGGCACTTTACCTGAATGGTCATTGTATTCGTAACAAAGCAGATGAATTAATGGCACAAATCATCGTGAATGATTATGACGTGGTTGCAGGGGGTTTAGGACTGGCAGTTAAGCATCCGAGGATTTACAACTCATCGAAAAGACAGAGTGATGGACAGAGGAGGTGGTGTTGCCTTGTTAGTTAAAAACGAAATTACATCTATGGTACTGAATGACATAGGGTCAGTGTAGGTGGAGTTGAGGAACCATAAAGGCAAAAACACCATAATGGAAGTTATGTACAGGCCTCCTAACAGTGGTCAGGTCCAGGGGTGCCAGATATACCAGGAAATAGATAGGGCATGTCAGAAAGAAAAGGCCACGTTGATCATGGGGGACTTCAATATGCAGGTGGACTGGCTGAATAATGTTGCCGGTGAATCCAAAGAAAGGGAAAAGGTTATGATGGAGCCCACAAGGGAGCAGGCTATTCTGGAGTTAGTGCTATGTAATGAGCCAGACTTTAAAAAAGATCTTAAAGTAAGGGAACATTTGGAGGCAATGATCTTAATATGGTAGAGTTCAGTCTGCAGTTTTAAAGAGAGAAGACAAAATCGGATGTAATGGTGTTACAGTTAAATAAAGGTAACTACAGGGGCATGAGAGAGGAACTGACGAAAATCGACTGGAAGCTAAGCCTAGCGGGAAAGACAGGACAGCAACAATGGCAAGAGCGTCTGGGTGTAATTGAGAAAACAGTACAGAGGTTCATCCCAAAGAAAAGAAAGTTATCCCGGAGGGAATGAGACAGCCATGACTGACAAAGGAAGTCAGGAAATGTATCAAAGAAAGAGAGAGAGTCTATAAAGTGGCCAAGAGCACTGGGAAATCAGAGAATTGGGAAGACTACAAAACAAACAGAGGATAACAAAAAGAGAGAAATAAGGAAGGACAGGATCAAATATGAACATAGGCTAGCCAGTAATATGAGAAATGATAGTAAAAGTTTCTTTCAATACATAAGAAACACATAAGAAACAAACAAGAAACAAAGGTAGACATTGGGTCGCTCCAAATTGATGCAGGAAGGCTAGTGTTGGGAGATGAGTACTTCACATCAGCCTTCACAGTGGAAGACATGAGTAATATCCCAACAATTAAGGAGAGTCAGGAGGTAGAGTTGCATGTGGTTGGCATCACAAAAGAGAAAGTGCTAGAAAAGCTAAACGGACTAAAAATTGATAAATCTCCTGGCCACGATGGTTACATCCTAGAGTTCTGAGGGAGATGGCTGAGTAAATAGTGGAGGCGTCGGTTGTGATCTTTCAAAAGTCACTGGAGTCAGGGAAAGTCCCAGATGATTAGAAAATCGCTGTTGTAACCCCTTTGTTCAACAAAGGATCAAGACAAAATCTGAAAAATTATAGGCCGATTAGCCCAACCTCGGTTGTTGGTAAAATTCTAGAATCCATCGTTAAGGATGGCATTTCTAAATGCAGGGTCGGATTAGAACAAGTCAGCATGGATTCAGTAAGGGGAGGTCATGCCTGACAAACTTGATAGAATTTTTTGAAGAGGTAACAAGCAGGTTAAACCAGGGAAACCCAGTGGATGTTATCTATCTAGACTTCAAAAACGCCCTTGATAAGGTGCGTCACGGGAGACTGCTGAGTAAGGCGAGGGTCCATGGTTTTCGAGGTGAGCTACTGGCATGGATTGAGGATTGGATGTCTAAAGAAGGCAGAGAGTTGGGATAAAAGGTTCGTTTTCGGAATGGCAGCTGGTGGCAAGTGGAGTACCACAGGGTTCAAAGTTAGGACGGCAGCTGTTTACTTTATATATTAATGGTCTGCATGAATGGACTGGGGGCATTCTGGTGAAGTCTGCTGACGATATGAAGATAGGTACACGGGGAGGTAGTACTGAGAAGATGGGGAGGCTGCAGAAAGATTGAGACAGTATAGGAGAGTGGTCCAGGAAATGGCTGATGAAATTCAATGTGAGCAAATGCAAAGTTTTGCACTTTTGAAAAATTCAGACATGGACTATTTTCTAAACAGTGAGAAAAATTCATAAAGCCGAAATACAAAAGGATCTGGGAGTGCTAGTCCAGGATTCTGTAAAGGTTAACTTGCAGGTTGAGTCTGTGATTAAGAAAGCAAACGTAATGTTGTCATTTATCTAAAGAAGGTTAGAATATAAAAGCAGCGATGTGTTTCTGAGACTTTATAAAGCTCTAGTTAGACCTCATTTAGAATACTGTGTCCAGTTTTGGGCCCCACACCTCAGGAAGGACATACTGGCACTGGAGCGTGTCCAGCGGAGATTCACACGGATTATCCCTGGAATGGTAGGCCTAACATACGATGAACGGCTGAGGATCCTGGGATTGTATTCATTAGAGTTTAGAAGGTTGAAGGGAGATCTAATAGAAACTTACAAGATAATGCATGGCTTAGAAAGGGTGGACGCTGGGAAGTTGTTTCCGTTAGGTGGGGAGACTAGAACCCGTGGGCACAACCTTAGAATTCGAGGGAGTCATTATTATGGTTCTGTTCGCCGAGCTGAGAATTTGTGTTGCAGACGTTTCGTCCCCTGTCTAGGTGACATCCTCAGTGCTTGGGAGCCTCCTATGAAGCGCTTCTGTGATCTTTCCTCCGGCATTTGTAGTGGTTTGAATCTGCCGCTTCCAGTTGTCCGTTCCAGCTGTCCGCTGCAGTGGTCGGTATATTGGGTCCAGGTTGATGTGCTTATTGATTGAATGAGTGGATGAGTGCCATGCCTCTAGGAATTCAAACCACTACAAATGCCGGAGGAAAGATCATAGAAGCGCTTCACAGGAGGCTCCCAAGCACTGAGGATGTCACCTAGACAGGGGACGAAACATCTGCAACACAAATTCCCAGCTCGGCGAACAGAACTACAACAACGAGCACCAAGCTACAAACCTTCTCACAAACTTAGAGGGAGTCAATTTAGAACAGAAACGAAGAGACATTTCTTCAACCAGAGAGTAGTGGGCCTGTGGAATTCATTGTCATGGAGGGCAGTAGAGGCCGGAATGTTAAAAATCTTCAAGGCAGAGATTGATAAATTCTTGATCTTGCAAGGAATTAAGGTCTATGGGGAAAATGCAGGTAAGTGGAGTTGCAATGCCCATCAGCCATGATTAAATGGCGGAGTGGACTCAATAGGCCAAATGGCCTTACTTCCACTCCTATGCCTAATGGTCTTATGGTCTAAAACAGTCCCCAGAGCAGAACAAGTCAAGGAGGCCAGTGGGTTGCCTGACATTTGACTCCTCACTTATTATGTGGAGAACATCCTGATTCTAACTGCCCCAAGTGGTTGACTGATTGTGTCCAAGTTCCTGGACTGGTATCAGACACTGCCATTGACTTACTGTGTTCGAATCCCATGAGCGAAGGCTTTAACATGACTAAGAACTGTTGACAGCTTTGACAATCTTCCTTCGTTTAGGGCTTCGCTAAACAGTTTGGTAATGCACCAATGCTGTTATAGAAGAAAATTAATGTGGATGCCAGAAATCATAAATAAAGAAGGGAAAGTGCTGGAGAAATTCAGGAGCTCTAGCAGCTTCTGTGGACAGAGAAACAGGCATGAATACTCCATGAAGCTGTACTGACTCTGTTTGATCATACCATATACTTCTAAACACTTTATTACATCCTTTATAATAAAAGCTAACACTTGCCCAATAACAGACGTTAAGAAAACTGGTCTGTAGTTACCTATTTTTTGACTCCTTCCATTTTCAGATAATGGTGTTACATTGGTGTTCTTTCAATCCACTAGAACATTTCCAGAATCAATCAGAACAAGGAGTTACCCTTTTAAAACAGAAATGAGGAGGAATTTCTTCTCCAGGAGTAGTGATTTTGCAGAATTCTACATGACAGTGGGTGGATAAGCTTGGGCTGCAAGCCTTATTGAGTTTTTGAGGATGTAACGAGACTTGACGAACGGCGAGCAGTGGATGTGGTGTATATGAATTTCAGTAAGGCATTTGATAAGTTTCCCATGATAGGCTCATTCAGAAAGTTAGGAGGTATGGGATACTAGGAAATGTGGCTCTCTGGATACAGAATTGATTGGCCTATAGAAGACAGCGAGTGGTAGGGGATGGAAAGTATTCTGCCTGGAGATCGATGACCAGCCATGTCCTGCAGGGATCTGTTCTTGGGCCTCTGCTCTTGCAGATTTTATAAATGACTTGGATGAAGGAGCTTGCCAATGACACTAATGTCAGTGGTGTTGTAAGATAGTGTCAAGGGCTGTTGCAGGCCACAACAAGACATTGATAGGATGCTGAGCTGGGCTGAGAAGTGGCCGATGGAGTTCAACCTGGATAAATCCAAAGTGATTCATTTTGTAAGGTCGAATTTGGATGCTGAGTACAGGGTCAAAGAGAGGAACCTTGGCAGTAGGAGGAACAGGGGGATCTTGAGGTCCACCTACATAGATCCCTCAAAGTTGCCACGCAAGTTGATAGGGTTGTTAAGGCGGCGTATGGTGTTTTGACTTTCATTAACAGAGGGTGTGAGTTTCAGAGGTGCAAGGTTTTGCTGCAGCTCCATAAAACCCTGCTTAGACCACACTTGGAACATTGTGTCTAGTTGCAGTCGCTTCATTATAGGAAGGTTGTAGATGCTTTAGAGAAGGTGCAAAGGATATTTACCAGAATGCTGCCTGGATTGGAGGGCTTGTCTTATGAAGAAAGGTTGAGTGAGCTAGGGTATTTCACACAGGAAAGACTAAGGAAGAGATATGACTTGACTGACGTGTTCAAGGCAATGAAAGGCACAGAGAGAATATATAGTCAGAAACTTTTCCACAGGGCGGAAATGACTGTCACGAGGGATCATAATTTTAAGGTAGGAAGGTATTAGGGAGATGTCAGAGGTAGGATCTTTACGCAGAGATTGGTGGATGCATGGAATGCACTGCCAGCTGTGATTGTAAAGTTAGAGACATTAGGGACATTTAAGCATCTGCTTGATAAGCCCATGGACAGCAGCAAATTGAGAGGTGTGTCGGTTAGTTTGATCTTAGATTAAGATAAACGCTCTGCAAAATTTTGTGGGCCAAAGGGCCTGTACTGCACTGGACTGTTCTATGTCTTATGTTAAGTAAATTCAAGGAAGGGATGGCAGAGAAGACTCGATGGGCTGAATGGTCTACATCTACACTCTAAGTGAGTTAGCTCTAAGACAGAAAGCAAACCCCAATTCTAATCCAATCACAGGCCAGAAATACAGCCTGGTCCATTCCATGAACTCGGATCATATGCCTGAGCGCAAAGTTTACTTGTGGCGGCTGGAATAATTGAAATTAGTTCATATTAATGAGGGAAGATCTGCTGTTAATAAGGTTGTTAACAAGCAATAATCTCTTTTAATAAGCAACTCACCGCTGCCTCGCAAGAATCTCACCTCAATGCCCAGAACTTACTTAAAAGATGAGAATTATTCCCAATGTCGAGATAGAGCTCACTGGATATCTTGTATGATTATGCTACATTTCTCTCCATTATCCAGTCAGTTAGGCCTCTAAGTTTCCAAGCAATATATTTTCTTTAAACATTTAACTTCCAATGGCTCAAAATGTCAACACTGAGGTACACTGCTCCACTCATTTCAGATAATTTTTCTTCAGCTTTAATCATTTGTGATCAAATTGAAGGAGAAAATCAAGGAAAAAAAACTTCCCCAAATTTTTTTTCATTCCGACTGTATTTTCTCAGCTTTGTCACCATTGCTTACACCAGATCAAGGAGGGAAAAAATCCACCCCATATTCTGGTTAAACTAGAACTAAAAAAAAACCTTGTTTATTAAAAAAGTCAAGTATTCATCAACAATGTAACTGAAGATGACCCAAAGGTACTGCACTGTCAGCTGGATAACTAAACTTACTGTTACGATGTGAATAAAAATCACTTTTCTAAAGATTTCTCTTACTAAACACAACAGCATCGAAACCGATTTAGATGATGTCCACAGAGGAACTTTTAGGCAGGAGAAGAGACTTCCTTTTCTAATCAGTGAGTATTGGAATGTCCCAAAATCCTATATGAGATTAGGTGGTCATGCTCAAATCAGAGATTAAACTTTGGATATTGAGCCAAATGGGTTAAAAAGACTACAAAAGCCTTGGAGAGCGGGCAGGACAAGATTTACTAAAACAGTATAAGGAACGAGGGACATGATTTTAAGTGAAGAAACCCAGAGTAACTGAGAGGTTTTTGTTGGGGTGAATAAGGATAACCGTTAGAACTACTCGGAGAATTGTTAGAGTGAGCACAGATCTAAGGAAATTGGCAGAAGTGTTTGAGAGAGAGATTAAAGAGGGAAACACTTTAACAGAACAAATAGTTGTCATTCAGAAAGCATTGCTGAAAGGTTAGTGGAAGCAGTTTCAATACTAACTTCCAATGGGGAAATGGATAAATAATTGAAGATGAGTAAAACACACAAGCCTTTAGAGAGATTAAAAAAATGGATTGGAATAGACAGCTTTTTCAAAAGAGCTGAATAGGGTCCATTCTCCTCAGAGATTCAGCAGGTAATAAATTTACGTGAGTCACTGAGACAGCTGGCTCCGTTGCACCCATCAAAAACACATCATGAGAACAGGAAACACAATTTAGATCAAGGAATCACAGTGACTATGTTTTGTTTAAAATTTATTGATCATCTATGCTAACTGTCAATCATCTATGGGGAGAAAGTGAGAACTGCAGACGCTGGAGATCAGAGTGGAGAGTGAGGGGCTGGGCGAAGGCAGCGGAGAAAGCAATAAGTAGATGGAGGTGAGAATGAAGGTGATAGGTCAGAGAGGAGGGAGCAGCGGATAAGTGGGAAGGATGATGGACAGGTAGAACAGGTCAACGAGGGCTGTGCCGAGTTGGAAGGTTGGATCTGGGTTAAGGTGGAGGGGGACATATGAAATATCTGGTGAAATTCACATGGTTGGAGGGTCCCAAGGCAGATAATGAGGTGTTCTTCCTCCAGGTGTCGGGTGGTAACGGTTTGGCAATGGAAGAGGCCCAGGCCCTGCATGTTCTTGGGGAAATGGGGGGAGGGGGGGTTAAAGTGGTCAGCCATGGGACGGTAGGGTTGTTTCATGGAGATGCTCCCTGAAGCATTCCGCAGTAGGTGTCCTGTCTCCCCAGCAGAGGAGGGGAGACCAGATTGGGAGCAACAGATACAATAAATGATACGTGTGGAAGTGCAGGTAAATCTCTGACGGATGTGGAAGGCTTGTTTGGGGCTTTAGATGGAGGTAAGGAGGGAGGATCTGAGCGCAGGTTTTGCAATTCCTGCAGTGGCAGGGGAAGGCGTCAGGAGGGGAGGGTGGGTTGGCGGTGGGGGTGGGGGGGGGGGGGGTGGACCTAATAAGGGAGTCATAGAGGGAATGGTCTTTATGGAACGTGGATAGAGGGAAATATATCCTTGGTGGTGGGGTATATTTGCAAGTGGCGGAAATGGCAGAGGATGATGCGATTTATTGGGAGGTTGGTGGGGTGGAAGGAGAGGGCATCCAGGGAAGTTATTTGGGTTGAACTGAGAAATAAGAAAGGGATAATCACCTTATTGGGATTGTATTAGAGACCCCCTAATAAACAGAGGGAAATTGAAAGATGAATTTGTAAGGAGATCTCAGTTATCTGTAAGAATAATAGGGTGATTATGATAGGGGATTTTAACTTTCCAAACATAGACTGAGACTGTCATAGTATTAAGTGTTAAGATGGAGAGGAATTTGTTAAATGTGTACATGAAAATTTTCTGATTCAGTATGTGGATGTACCTACTAGAGAAGGTGCAAAACTTGACCTACTCTTGGGAAATAAGGCAGGGCAGGTGACTGAGGTGTCAGTGGAGGAGCACTTTGGGGACAGCGACCATAATTTTATTTGTTTTAAAATAGCGATGGAAAAGGATAGACCAGATCTAAAAGCTGAAGTTCTAAACTGGAGAAAGGACACAATTTTGACAGTATTAGGCAAGAACTTTCAAAAGCTGATTGGGGGCAGATGTTCGTGGGTAAAGGGACACTGCAAAATGAGAAGCCTTCAGAAATGAGATAACGAGAGTCCAGAGAAAGTATTTCCCGTTAGGTGAAAGCAAAGGCTGGTAGGTGTAGGGAATGCTGGATGACTAAAGAAATTGAGGGTTTGGTTAGGAAAAAGAAGGAAGCATATGTCAGGTATAGACAGGATATATCAAGTGAATACTTAGAGTATAAAGACAGTAGGAGTATACTCAAGAGGGAAATCAGGAGGGCAAAAAAAGGACATGAGGTAGCTTTGGCAAATAGAATTAAGGAGAATCCAAAGGGTATTTGCAAATGAAGAAATAACAAAAAGGATTGATGAGGGCAGAGCGGTAGATGTGATCTATATGGACTTCAGGAAGGCTTTGGACAAGGTTTTGGACAAATTTCCCCATGGGAGACTAGTTAGCAAGGTTAGATCTCATGGAATACAGGGAGAACTAGCCATTTAGATACATAACTGGCTCAAAGGTAGAAGACAGAGGGTGATGGTGGAGGGTTGTGTTTCAGACTGGAGACCTGTGACCAGTGGAGTGCCACAAGGATCGCTGCTGGGTTCACTACGTTTCGTCATTTATATAAATGATTTGGCTGTGAGCATAAATGGTATACTTACTAAGTTTGCAGGTGACACCAAAATTGGAGGTGCAGTGGACAGCAAAGAAGGTTACCTCAGGTTACAACGGGATCTTGATCAGATGGACCAATGGGCTGAGGAGTGGCAGATGGAGTTTAATTTAGATAAATGTGAGGAACTACATTTTAGGAAAGCACATCTTAGCAGAACTTATGCACTTAATGGTAAGGTCCTAGGGAGTGTTGCTGAACAAAGAGACCTTGCAGTGCAGGTTCATAGCTCCTTGAAAGTGGAGTCACAGGTAGATAGGATAGTGAAGGCGGTGTTTGGTATACTTTCCTTTATTGGTCAGAGTATTAAGTACAGGAGTTGGGAGGTCATGTTGTGGCTGTACAGGACATTGGTTAGGGAACTTTTAGAATATCGTGTGCAATTCTGGTCTCCTTCCTATCGGAAAGATGTTGTGAAACTTGAAAGGGTTCAGAAAAGATTTACAAGTACATTGCCAGGGTTGGAGGATTTGAGCTATAGGGAGAGGCTGAATAGTTTGGTGCTGTTTTCCCTGGAGCTTTGGAGGCTGAGGGGTGATCTTATAGATGTTTATAAAATAATGAAGTGCAGGGATAGGATAAATAGACAAAGTCTCTTCCCTGGGGTGGGGGAATCCAGAACTAGAGGGCATAAGTTTAGGGTGCGAGGGAAAGATATGAGACAACGAAGGGGAAACATTTTCACGCAGAGGGTGGTACGTGTATGGAATGAGCTGCCAGAGGAAGTGGCGGAGGTTATTACAATTGCAACATTTAAGAGGCATCTGGATGGGTACATGAATAGCAAGGGTTTGGCGGGCCGGGTGCTGGCAGGTGGGCTCAGATTGGGGATTGGACTGAATGGGCGAGTTGGACCGAAGGGTCTATTTCCATGCTATACACCTCTATGACTCTATGACCAGGGGAATTCTGTTCTTGTTGCAGTTGGAGGGGTGGGGCTCGAGGGTGGAGGTGCGGGAAATGGATGAGATATGCTGGAGGGCATCGTCGACCATGTGGGAAGGGAAATAGGGGAGGGGAAGAAGGGAGCCATCTGGTATATGCTGTGTTGGGTCTTTGATGGAGGAGACCTTCTGGTATTTGTCTCTGAGGAAAACTCCGTTCTACCCTCCTCACCAATCTATCACCTACACCCGTGTCGATCGACCTATCACATTCTTAGCTAACTTCCTCCCAGCCCTACACCCCCTCCCATTTATCTCTCAGCCCCCTTGGCCCACAAAGCCTCATTCCTGATGAAGAGCTTGTGCTCAAAATTTCGCTTCTCCTAATTCTCAGAAGCTGCCTAACGGGCTGTGTTATTACAGCACCATATTCTCGACTGTCAATCATCGTGTTTCCTAAATCTAGATTAAGCTCCAGCAAACTGCCTGCTTTTCCAGTGTTATTTTTCTCACCTGACTCTCTTAGTGTCAGATCCATAGAAAGATTGAACAAGGATTCATGACTTTCACAGTTTGGTGACTGTAATTTCCAAATCGTTAATTGCAGTTTCAGTTAAAGGCCACTAGTGCACAGAAAACATTGTTGTTTTATCATCTGCTCGAATGCCAACAAGGGGGATAGAACCTTACAACCAGAGACCAATAGCATGCGTGATTCACACTTGTGAAGAATGTGATGTTGATTGAATTGAGGTTTTGTTGAATCCTGAAGTACCATTTGGCAAGGTACTTTGCGAGGTGGAAGACCTGGAAAAATAGTGCACAGAGAACAACCTAGCTCTCAATGCCAGCAAAACCAAGGACCTCATTATTGACTTTTGTTACTCATGCGATGCGACCCCCCCACACACACACACACACACACACACACACACACATCAACAGCACAGAGGGGGAACGAGTGGAGAGTGTCAAGCTCCTGGGAGTGGTCATCCACAATAAGCTTTCTTGAATCTTGAATTCTTCATGTAGCCGCACTGGTTACAAAGGCCCAACAACATCTCTTCTTCCTCAGGCAGCTGAGAAAATTTGGCATGATGGCGAATACCCTTGCCAACTTTTATAGGTGCACCATTGAGAGCATTCTGTCTGGATATATCACTATCTGGTAAGGCAACTGTACCATTCAAGATCGGAGACAGTTACAGAGAGTGGTGAACTCAGCCCGGACAATCACACAGTCATTGATGTAGCGGAGGAAAAGGTGGGGGGTGGTGCCAGTGTAGCTGCAGAAGATGGACTGTTCCACATATTTGATGAAGAGGCAGGCACAGCTGGGGGCCCATGCGGGTGCCCATGGCTACTCCTTTGGTTTGGAGGAAGTGGGAGGATTGGAAAGAGAAGTTGTTCAGAGGGAGGACCAGTTCAGTCAGTCGAAGGAGGGTGTCAGTGGAGGGGTA
>NC_057711.1:54183133-54187102 GCF_004010195.1 Chiloscyllium plagiosum | reverse complement strand
GAGGTGATGAGGTTATGGATGGTCTGGGAGATGATGGTTTGGTGGTGGGAGGTGGGGTCATGGTCAAGGGGGCAGTAGGAGGAGGTGTCCGCGAGCTGGCATTTAGCCTCAGCAATGTAAAGATCTGTGCGCCAAGCTACCACCGCGCCTCCCTTGTCTGCCGGTTTGATAGTGAGGTTGGGGTTGGAGCTTGTCTATGCTACTTAACTCTGATCTGCCTGTAATGCTCGCAAGACAAGGCTTTTCACTGTGCCTCGGCACACGTGACAATAAATTCAATTCAATTCAATTCATCAATCACATGATTCTATACTTCTACACACACTTTGTTACTGCTACCCAATCATAAGATATGCAGTTCTTTGCACATTTGTCACAGACATTGTAATTATCAGACAGAGATAGAGGTTTGTTAGATAAATAAGCTAAACATAGAAAGAAAATATGATGATCAAATAAAACTCTGCTCAGTTATTAAAGAGCTATTATCTTTTTCTCGGCAAGGCAGGAGGGCTAACAAGCAGATTGATGTGTGTTATTTAAACTTCAATTACATCATGAACCAAGCATCATCATAATTTTTCAATGCAGTTCAAGGTGAACTGTGGCATTCTTCCAATGACCAGACTTATTTTGCTACTGGCTACCTTCCAATGTTTGAAAGTGTGTGTGCATGTGCGCATGTTCAGTGATAATTTTGGAAATGTAGTAGATATTCTATAGACAGCACCATGATTCCATAAACAGTCTGAAGTGAAAGGGTGATTAATCAGTTTTGGATGGATTACCAGCAAACTATGCATGTCTATACCAGTATTTCAATCTACAGCTTGGTCATTAATTTTGCTGCTGTTGTCTGCTCCTGGATACTTGCTGTGGAGCCTCAAAGTACAGAAAATCCAAACAGTATGTTTTCAGAAAGCAAGAGCTTGAAGTACGAACAGATTGAGTCAACAAGACCATGTTGAACTCAAGGAATTAATGTTTCTTTGTAACTTTTCAAATCTGAACATATAGCCATCCAAGGCCTGCACAAACAATACTCCTAATGTGCAAAGCTCAATCATCAAGCTGCCTTTGACAACCCCATTAGCATGTGAATAAACTAATTAAAGAGCTAAATATACTGAATGGCACCAAACCACAAATACAGTGATGCTGAACAAATAAGTATTTAGTCATTTATTTGGTAGTACAAAATTTGAGTATCGCTGAAAGAAAAGGACACTTCCAGAAAGCTTTGTATCTTGCACTCAGAACAATTCAAAAGAAATATCAAAGGAAAACAGTATTTACATAGTACAAGAGGAGAGTGCTGACTAGTTGGAAAGTTGACTCTGATTTGTATAGGTGCTGCCACAGAGAATGTACCACTTAATAATGACAGGCTATTAACTTCTGAAAGGCAAAAGGCAAAATACTGTGGATATTGGAACTTTGAAATAAAACACAGAAAAAGCTCAACAAACTCAGTAGGTCTGGCAGCTTAAAATCAGATTTAACACTTCAAGTATGATATAACTCTTCTTCAAATCTGCCAAGTTAATTGCAAAACGTTACTTAAATTTTAACCAAAGGTTGAATTTCATTGCTCAAGGCATTGCCCTGAGAAATGAACCAGAGAATGGTTGTCACTTATTTTGTGACTCAAAATAGGCTCACTGTATGCACACATGCTCCTTCTGTCTGCAAAGAACAAGTCCCTATATATTAATATATACAGACTTCTATACACACAAGGGCACCACACTTCAAACCAGATTGAAAATCCTAAATTACTTTACTGCTCCAGAATAATCTCTCTCAAAAGTTTGAGTGACAAGTCAGGTTAGCTGTTTCCTGCTGCTGTTACTACACAGTAGGAACACAAGTGGTGCTTGCCACTTACATGACACTGCCATCAAGCCAAAACTTTGTTCTGCCAATCACACAAATGAACAGTGTGGTATATGAATTTCAGTGCTCATGTGATTACTAGCTATGTAGGCTATATGTCCCAAAGATTGGTGGATTCCATCAAACAGCATATCCCTTCAGCTGAAAAGTTTTAAAAACTGCAGATGTTGGAAATCTGAAACAAAAAACAGAATTGCTGCATAAATTCAGGTCTGCCAGCAACTGTTAAGAGAATGCAGAGGTCTAGTGACCCTTCTTCAGAACTGATGGTGACTAGGTAAAGGTGGTATATATGCTGAAGACCACGGGGGGGTGGGAAATGGTATGCAATAGATAGAGATGAAGTTGAGAGAATGAACAGTAGTGAGGCAGATAAACAATCCATTATCCATCCTTTTATTTTGGCTGCCTCTCACTGGACCCAATAAAGTAACTCTGCCTTTTCTCCAGATACTCTAGACCTGGTGAGCTTCTCCAGCAATTTCTGTTTTTGTTAACCCTTCAGTTGTTCACATCAACCTTGCCTTCCTGTTCAATCCTTCCTGAAGAAGGGCTTATGCCCGAAACGTCGATTCTCCTTCTCCTTTGATGCTGCCTGACCTGCTGCGCTTTTCCAGCAACACATTTTTAAGCGTTGTTCACGTCAAGCAAGGTTATACCTGCACCCAACCAGCTTGCACTTGCAAAATAGAGCCAACGAGATTCTACAATTGGACATTTTCTACAGAATCCTGTTTGCACAAAGAATTTTATTGACAGACAGTTGAGAATTGCTTTGCTTTTAGTTTGCCATCTGGAACTATGAAGCTGCAGGCACACAAGTTTAAGACAATTCATTTTCCTGGTATCTCAATTACTACCATTTTAATAACAAAGTCTATAAGATAATTTACTCCTGGGTAAAACATAACCTAAAACATTTCAAATGAACAGAAACACATGATCAAAGTCGTCAGGAGATAAGCCCTTTCACATCATACAAATGCATAATAACACATGAGATAGAAGAGTAGCTGCCAAGATTACAATATATCTTTTGTATTTGAACAAGGGTTGGAGTTTATAATTAACGAAACAAATCCAAGCCTCAATCTTTGACCCTTCTCTGATGTTTTCCAAGTTTGCTGGAATGAGATCTTCTTGAATTTAATTCCAAAGGCAGAAAAACATGACAAAAATATTAAAATCTCTTCTGAACCCTGACCAATATGAAAAAAACCTTTGTAGCTAAAATAAAAACAACACTGTGATCAGATGATATAATTAATAATTCAATTGCCTTCTATAAATCACTGAACAGTTTAATATTGTAGTCCACTTCCTTGGAAGTCATTTCCATCCAGTTGAGTGGCTTCTTTATCCCCCCTCTAAATATATCAGTTTGAAATTTACAATACTGCCTTCAGCAAATTCAAATTTTACTCTCTGGAGATGGTGCAAATGAAACTGCTCATAAAAGAAGGAAACAAATCTCATTGTAAGCTCAGCTACTTCAATCTTATTATGTTATGGATATCACCTCTAATGAAAGCAAAACTACAGACAAAATGGAAATCACTTCTATAAAAGGACTGACCATATAAAATTCCATTTCTATCTCGGGTGACCGAATCGACACAGACATTTACTATAAACCGACAGACTCCCACAGCTACCTAGACTACATCTCTTCCCACCCTGCCCCCTGTAAAAATGCCATCCCATATTCCCAATTCCTTCGTCTCCGCCACATCTGCTCCCAGGAGGACCAGTTCCAAAACCATACAACCCAGATGGCCTCCTTCTTCAAGGACCGCAATTTCCCGCAAGACGTAGTCGACGTGCCCTCCACTGCATCTCTTCCACTTCCCGCTCCTCCACCCTTGAGCCCCGCCTCTCCAACCGCCACCAGGACAGAACCCCACTGCTCCTCACCTACCACGCCACCAACCTCCATGTACAACGTATCATCCGCCGTCATTTCCGCCACCTCCAAACGGACCCCACCACCAGGGATATATTTCCCTCCCCTCCCCTATCAGCGTTCCGAAAAGACCACTCCCTCCGTGACTCCCTCGTCAGGTCCACACCCCC
>NC_057711.1:54118550-54182890 GCF_004010195.1 Chiloscyllium plagiosum | reverse complement strand
TCGAACTCAGCACCGCCTTCCTAACCTGCAATCTTCTTCCTGACCTCTCCGCCCCCACCCCACTCCGGCCTATCACCCTCACCTTGACCTCCCTCCACCTATCGCAATTCCAACGCCCCTCCCCCAAGTCCGTCCACCCTACCTTTTATCTTAGCCTGCTGGACATACTTTCCTCATTCCTGAAGAAGGGCTTATGCTCGAAACGTCGATTCTCCTGTTCCTTGGATGCTGCCTGACCTGCTGCGCTTTTCCAGCAACACATTTTCAGCATATAAAATTCATTGTATAGTAATGCAAACTGTTCTCCATCGATAACATTCATTCATGTTTGTGCACAGCAGCATAATCAGAGTTTATGTTACCAAAGTCCAAATTCCAAAACAAAATTTACAACTTGAATAAAATTACAAACCACTTCTAAAATTACTCATGTACCAGGCTGTCCAGCCAATTAAACAAAAAAAGTTCTGGTTCAGGGAAGAGTCAGTTTTATTATTGGATCTATACGGACTTAAACTGCCAAAACAATTTGCACAGATACAGATCTACTGTGGGGCAAATTTCAATAGTAAGAGTTTTGTGACATTAAGAGAACGTGGCCAAAATAAAACAATTAATATGTCACTGTTTCAATGAGACATGGTTGCAGAGTGAAGAATAGGTAAAAGATAAAAGGAGTTTCCCAGGGTAGGGGAGGTCCAAAACAAGAGGACATGAGAGGGGAAAGATTTAAAAAGGACCTAAGGAGCAACTTCTTCACACAGAGTGATACGTGTGCTGCCAGAGGAAGTGGTGGAGGCTGATATAATTACAACATTTAAAAGGCATCCAGATGGTATATGAAAAGGAAGGATTTAGTGGGATACGGGCCAATGCTAGAAAATGGGACTAGATTTATTTAGGATACCTGGTTGGCATGGTTAAGTCGGACCGAAAAGTCTGTTTCCAGACTGTACAGCTCTATCGCTCTACGAAGTGGACTAGGATGGCATCAATGTGGTGGTGAGTATGATATGGATGAAACTGATCATGATGTGGAATTAGAACAGTGGAAGGAAGGAATAGCAAGGGAAAGAAGTTACGGGTAGGGCGAATCTATAATATGCTACAGTTGCCTCATTTTAGGACAAAGTATAAATCGGGAAATAATGAAAGCATGTAAATAGGGCAGTGCAATTGTCATGAGGGATTTTAATCTGCATATTGACAGGACAAATCAGATAACTAAGGGTAATATGGAATGTGAACTTGTCACTTGTACCAGGGATGGGTTGTATAAATTGCATATTGCAGAACCTACACAGGAATAGGCCATTTTAGATATAGCAATGAAGTAGGATTGATAAGAATCTCATAATTAAGGACTCTGAGTAGCAATGATCATAACATGACAGAATTTCAAACTCAATTGAGTGAGAACAACACGGGTCTCCAACTTAAATAAGCATAGTTACAGAGGTACAGGAAAGAGTTTTCTAAAATTTTGTGCAGATTAGGTAAGATTTTTTGCAAATAAGGTAAAATATTTAATTAATTTTAGCCCGTCCCCTTATGAGGACCTTTCAGTTCTATTTATTCAACGTAGTATTCTACCTTTTCTAAAGTAAGTGAAAGACAGTTGTCCGAATTATCCTCCACTGATATCCACTCGCATAGATCAGTCTTTGTGCAAAGAACTTTGACATCAATTCAAATCTGTCTTTCATTAGTCTTAATCTATATCCCATTGTCCTGCTGTCATGGCTTAGTTTGAACTAGTCTTGATATGAAAAATATTAATAACATGTGTATATTTAAAATGAGTAAAACACTTTTGTTAGGTTTATTTAATCTTAAATTTTTTAAAACCAATAATCACTTTGATTGTATGATTAAAGAACAAAACCTTCTATCTTGTTGAAGAAAAACACCTAGCTCTTTCACACCTTGAACCAGAGGGAAATTACTACACATTGAAGGTAATTATTATTTAAGACCTGTGATTAAAGTAGCACGGAAGGTGATTTTGACAATTTGGAAACGTCACGTCTCATTTGTAAACAGCTATAGTCAAAAACAATTAACACAACCTCTCTGTTTGAAATAGGGTTTTAACCACACCTTTCACTTTATTGGCATAGGATGATTTCAATAGGAAACCTCAATGCAACTACTTATGAAAGGGGCCCAATGTCTAAGCGAAAAAAAGGTTTGAATAAAAAGCTAAGTAAAACTTGATACTATAATTTTAACTTGAGATGGTTTACTTTAAGTGTTTTGAACACTTGTATAAACCCACAAATAGTTCCCAGCATACCCCTCTGAATCTGGTGAGCGCAAGATTTAAGATATATTGATATTTTAATGTCTTATTAATATTTAGCAGGAATACATAAATGGCCAAGTCAGCCCACATTTTATTCGCACAAATGCTTTGTAAGTTTATAAGCTATATCTCGAATTACTGACAGCGCTGTGGAAGCTTGCAGGATAGTATACACTGGGCATATTTCTTTCAAATGTTGGCAGGATCCTATAGTACTGGAAATGGAGGAGAACAGATGATAGGTCGAAGATTGCTAGGCTATTTTTGATGAGTGGTATGGCTTGTTTTGTGGTAGGTTTTGGTGTCCAATTTGGAGCATCAATATTGTCCTCATTATTCCTGTCATTTAAACTCACTGTAATTGTAGGAGGGGTCAACCTAATCTTCAGCTCACTTTATTCCAGGTAAAGTTTCAGCTTTATACAAACTCCACATGAAAGGCTATAAATTATGCCAAACGACAGAGAATCCAAGGTTCAGGTTGGGAACCACATCTAACAACTAGCATAGAACAAGCACCTCTTCCACTCCTCAAACCTCCCTGTTCCTCTTCCAGCTTCCAACCAAAACCCCACTTCACCAGTCTCCAAGTTCGTGGACTACATTAATATCCTTTCTTTTTTAGGAGATCTGGAGTGGGTTTTAGATAAGGTAGTAAAAGCAAAAACACCAAATTAATCGGACTACAATCACATGCTGCGAGTCATGATGGCACAGATCATTAGATGAAGGGATGTAAACATCTTCCTCAACCAGATGTATCGTAATTATATTTTCAATTTCATCTTTGGTTCCCTTCACTGCTCTATTGCCTTCAAGATTGGGTTGGGATATCTGGTCGGCATGGACAGGTTGGACCGCAGGATCTGTTTCCATGCTGTACATCTCTATGACTCTAAGAGGGAATCTCTTTCCCCTAAAGGGGTTTGCCAATATAACCAGAACCACTAAGCTCTATTTTGTAGTTCTCACCTCTGATAATCCTCCTGCTTTACGTTTCCAATTATGAAATAAGCCAAGCCTGTGAGATCTAGCAAGGCATTAATTAGAAGTACAGCTCCAAAGCTCCTCTGTCTTAGAGATTAATTTTTCCAAACCAAGAAGATGTCACAAATTTAGTGCGCCCTTTTATAACTTTTGTTGGTAAATTAGAGACTCTGAATCTTCAACTTAAATATTTTTCACACACAGACTAAATTATCTATAACTTGAGCGCCCAGGGAACAAAAAGGACATTTTAACCAAGATTCATTTCAGTCCTCATCAAGTACAGATCATTTTCTCATGAGATTTCCATATTGAATCATTTTCCTCAAATGCAGCATTTCATTTCAAGATGGATGTTGGTTTGCAATCAGATATTTACAGCTTCACTAATAGTAATGATATTTAAATAGTTTACCTTTGAAAATGCAATGCAACCATAAGATAACTTACAATGTGACCATTTTTTATATTCATAATTATTCCCCTCCAAAATATTGCTAGCATTCTGTAACCTTACTAATTAACAAAGCCACGTTGAAGTTAAAATTAAACAAAAATTTTATATAAAAGTATACAAAGCTACATTTTGCAAAATCCCTTTTGAACATTTATTAAATGAAATATCAGTATTTAACATTTTTGTGAAGATGTGTACCTCGGGTTATAGTTGGACAGAAAGAACCGGATAAATTCTAGGCAGATCTCAACAACAGCACTTCATCTAGAGGTTAAACGGCACTGAAGATGTCAACCAGTTGGAGAATGACACATTTGCAAAAACAAGAAATCAATCGGTTCGGCAAACCAACCAACAACTCAAAACATCACTACTCTCGCAAAGTATAAATCAAATACAAAGTTGAGTCAGGAAAAATGAATATCGAGCAATTGTTCGCTCACAGAGAAAGTCAGACATCACTTTCAGGGGATTTAGTTCTGCACAAACCCGAAACCTCCTTCCCTTTTAAAACTATCAATATTACCAACTATACAGGTGTCCTACTGAAGCACCACTCATGCTTTTTTCTAGAATCCAGGGCAGCCAAATGCACTTTAAATGAAAAACCATTAACAAAAACGTTTTAAGAGAAAAAAAACGCACAAAGTCTTGATCTTGTTTTTGTTAACTGAATGAGATAAATGAATTACACGAGTGAACTGAACGTATGAATTTGTTTAGTCACGGTACTGCTTCTCTAAAGCCAATATGTTTGACACTTCCTTGCCAATCAATATCCTAAGTTCTTTCTAGATATGAAAAAAGACCTAATGATCATTCAGTGATGAATCCACATTTTTAACCTCAGTAAATACTCATGTTTCAGCGACTATGGCAATCAAAGCATTAAGTTTTTATTTGGTGTAGTGCAAAAAGCACTTCATCAGGTGATAATGTTTAAATTTGGTGGTGCTCATAGTTTTATCCATGTTTTGGTAAACCCTGGTTAACAGGTTACATAAATGATTAATTTGTTTTTAAAATCTTATCTTTTGGAAAAGAATCTTAAACTCCTTTTTTGTTTAAAACTATGCTATAATGTGTAAATTATAATGAAGCAAAAGGCTTGGAAACACTCCATAACAACTGCGATTTTCTTTGGAACCAGGCCTGTAACTGGAAACTAGTTGCATTTGTTTATTATGACATAGCATATTAAATAGCTCCCTTTCCAATTCTAAGCAGGTTTCTTGCCTCCTTTAAGGTCTTCCGACACTATTTATTTTCTCAAGTAGGTGGCTAATATATTCACAAACATAAACTATGAAAGATGTGACCATGTAGTTTCACATGGCTTCCCTTTCCTCTCTGAGAAACTGCTCAATCTCTAGTGAGTTTGTTTTCCTTGTCCATGTCTCAGAAGGCAGAAAATGAAACCTATCACATGGGGAAATCAAGTGCCTAACTCCAGATGCACTACATCAAAGCTAAGCCACAAAGCATTAGATACAGCAAAAAC
This sequence comes from Chiloscyllium plagiosum, assembly GCF_004010195.1. NCBI lineage: Eukaryota > Metazoa > Chordata > Chondrichthyes > Orectolobiformes > Hemiscylliidae > Chiloscyllium > Chiloscyllium plagiosum. The sequence goes on along the minus strand of NC_057711.1, from coordinate 54,177,640 downwards.
CAGAAAAAGTAGCAAAGAATTGAAAATCAAGGGATAACCATCTAGCCAGCTGCTTCAGTTTTCAGTTCATTGAATTTGGAAAGTAGTTCACCCTAACGTGTGAGTGAATGAAGTGTTCCCATCTTGACACTTTACAGAAAAATGCATCTGTGCAACAAGTGCCTGAAAGAAGCAGTTAAAAGAAATTCAGCCAACAATAAGAAAGATATTTTCAGAGGCAAGTTGTCAACCATTAATTTGTCATCCATTGACATTGGTTTTATTTAATAAAATACATACCATGGATTTTCTTTTGACTAAAATATTTCATGAAAATATCATACAACCTACTGAATAGCTAAATTTTAAAGAAGAGCTACAAGGAATTCTTTCTGGACTGAAGTATCCTCTCTGAATTTGGCAAGGTCAAAGCAGTTCTCATTTTTTTTAAACACCAAAAGATATTTTAAACAAGTCATCTGCTTTGAAAAGGATATTAATTCTCTCAGACCCTTACTACACAATAAAGGTGAATTTTTCTTAATGGTTTGCAGTTGAAATGCCACAGTTTTTATCTCAACCTACAAGGTAATATTTGTCCAATCCAAAACTAAGGTATTCATCATATTTAATGCTTTAAAAAATTTACCTTATTTTAGGGAGATTTCCTTTTACTACATTCTTTGCTGGAATGCAAAATGTCTTTCAGAAAGCATATTAGAGGACCAAAATGAGGCTGAGTAAGGTTTTGAATTCCCAATGACAGTCTGATTAGGTAGCTAACCAATGAACTGTGATAGCTAAAGCAAGTTTAAGAGCTATTTCCAATCAAAGTTAGTCCATGACACAAATTCACAAATGATCATTTTCAATAAGAACAAAAAGTACAGGGCCAATAGAAGTAATATAAAATTTGGAATGATGAAACCCACGCAACATTGTTTTGTGTCACCATAGTCTTACCAGACCATAGGGACTGCTCTCTCATTAGAGAGAGAAGTGATTGGTGGTGATTTAACCTAAGGGCCACCAGACCTCAGGCAAGGGAAGAGGTTGAGAAGAAGAGTCCTTCATGAGAGAATTCACAACACAGAAATAAACTGTTATGAAGTTGTGGGTGTACTCTACCTTTAAGAGAGATAGAGTAACAGAACTACCTGACAGCACCAAGTGTTCTGAAAAAAAAAATAATATAACTTTTTGGTCCAGCAGTTAGTGGAGCTAGTTAACTGAAGACAAAAACAGATTTGAATCAGTATTAGGCCCCGAAAAAATACCAAACACCAATCAAGTTTGAATTTAGTATATTGACAATCTTAAGAGCCAATGACACAATCTGATGCTTTGGGGGGGGGGGGTATAAGACCGGGGGAAATTGAACAGTTGGGAGGAGAACTGCCAAGCCAACAATATCTGCAAACTGCCCAGAGAATAACTCTCTTGAAGATACCTTTATCAATCAGTAATCTGTGAAGCAGAATCCCCAAGAAGAAGAAAGGATGACACGAATACAGAGAAGAACCAAAAGCTGTGTGGTTTTGAGATAAGAAGTTTTGTTATGTAAATATTATTCAGGAGTTTTATCAAACGAGAATTATAGAATGGAAGGTAAAATGTAAATTAGAGGAAGGAGTTGTAAATAGTTGTTAGTTAATTATTCTCTGTTACAGTTTAAGAAATAAAGTTGTTAATTTTTACTTTAAATAGTTCCTGGCCTCTCGATTTTTTACAGATTACTGCACAGGATAAATCTTTTCTGTGTTTCTGCTTTAAATTAAGCCGAAATGTTCACCCTGTGTCATAACACCATTCAGGAAAACTGGTCTGCACCAGCATTTATACTCTACATGAGCCAACCCTCTTCATCTAGCCTCCTCAGAACATCAGTTAGTTACAGCTGAAACTAAACATTTTGCCCTTCTTTGAGAACATTTCTGAATCAGCACAAAGAAAAAATTGAAGTCTGATATTGATAATGGAAATTACTGAGTAATGTTTTAAGAATTAGATAATCGCACATCATTTCAGATTCACATCAGTAACATTATATCTATCGCTGAAATATTTGCCAATAAAAAAACCCATTCTCCCAGTTGTTCCTCTTTGAACTGTCTAACATTGAGATGGTTCGAACTGTAAAACACTTTGCTGCTATACAATCAGGTTATCACATCAGATATGGTAGTTGGCATGCAATACATCCATTTGTAATATCACAGCAAATCAAAATATTATAATATTTTCAGAAAGACCTCCTCATATTTGCATCTCCTTTGTTCTTTCTTAAAAATGTAGATGATAAAAAATGCAATCAAAGCTGCTTTGTTTTATACCAATAAATTATATAGGTCTTGTTTGCAGTAGCATTGTGATACGAAGCTTAAGAACGATATATTATTTTATGCGATAAATTATAATCGCTGTCACAGATTCGCTTTGATACAAAAGGATGCTATTCAACCTATCAAGTATTTTGCCAACTCTCCAGAACATTCCAGTGAATCCCATTCTCTGTTGATCTGCAAGTTTAGTTAGCTCCACTACATGTTAATTTCCATTTATAATTATCAGTCATCTATGCTTTCACCACCCTAGTTGGAGAGGGCTACAAGTCATAACCAGTTTCATGAAAAAGGTCATCCTCAGATCCCTCTACATCTCATTTGAAACTTGTAAGTCTGTGTTCTCTACTCCTTATATAATCAGCTTACTGGAACAGCTTCTGTCATTATGTATTTCTGACTACATTAGCTGAACCCATCCTAATCTTGAACAGTTTCAAATCCCCAATCAATTTCCTTTGTTCCAAAAAGAACAACCAGAGACTCCAACCTAATCTTAAAGCACAGATCAACCAAAATAAATCATCTTTAGAAGGACTGCTGCAGACTACTCTGAAGGTGTGCCACTGATTTTTGCAAGGACAGGACAATGAGCAATGCTCATCATAACCCCACAAAATTCCTTCATCTTCTCAGTAAGCCACTCTGATTGCACCATTAAATGCATATTTCTATCTTGGTTACACAAAACTGCAAGATCTACATCTACATCTTCCAACCCATCTAACTAGCTAGTAGCAGATCAATGCTTCTCGAATTTGACTATATGCTCCTGTACATCTTTCATAATCTTACTGTTTATTTTGTTTCACTCACCTTGTGACTATAAATTTATGAAGATGGTTTGGGTCTCTTGCTAGTACCTCTATTTCTCTATCTGTATCATATGTTACAATTGCTTCCACAGCCTTCCAACAGACACAATTAAATAACTGATAAGAATAGGATTGTGGGATGCAAAGCTAAGGGGCAGATTAGATCCAAAATTAATTCAGTGGCAGACGCTTTAGTAACTAGATGCTTCCAGTAGAATTTGTTGAAAGTCAGCAGTGTGTTCTTTGTTGTGTGTTTAATATATATCAAAGTCTTGTGGGGCATAATAAAGAAATCTGCAAACGATATGAAAATTGGCCATGAGGTTGATAGCAAGGAAGAAGGGAAGATGTCAAAGGACTGGTCAGGTGGCGAGAAAAGTGAAAAATAAGATTCATTCTAGAGAAGAGTACATCATACACTTGGTGGCAGGGGTCATTATAAACAAGGTTAGTAAAACAAACAGTAAGATGTACAGGAACAGAATGACACACATATACCTACAGATCCCAGAAGGTCGCACTTCAGGTAGATTAGGTAGTCAAGAAAGCATATAGAATACACTATTTTACTGGAGTATAAAAGTACCAAGACTCTGCTAGACCTGCATAAAATACTCGTTAATTCACACTTAGAATGGGGTACAGAATTGTGGCCTCCATGTTATAGGAAGGATGTAATTAGACGAGAAAAAGAGTAGGGAAAAAGATTAAAAATAATTTAAACTGAGAGTCTAATGTAAAATCTAGAGAAAATTTAAAATCTTTGGAATTTATTTTTCCAATGCATCAAGTCTCAATGTAGAATTTGCAAATGCGAAGGGCATGTATCCAGAGCAATTAAGAAAACAAGCGGATGGCAATCCCCCAAAAATCTACTAATACAGCAGAAACCAGCTGTAAGGAGTTCTCTAACATGACAATAAATACCAGGAAGTGGTTAACTTACTTTTCAGAATTCCATCGTTTGGAGATGCACAAGTGAAGTCCTTCAGTTAATCCTTCTCCATTTCAAAGCACAAAGCTGTCAGACCAGTATAATTCTTCTCCCATTGAAAAGCTAGTGTTCACTGGAGCTGCAGAATTAATTAACAGAACTGATTAGAAGCAATGATTTCTGCTAATAGTTACTTTTCCTGCTGAGAGTAACCTGGTGGAAAAAAATGCTAATAATGCAAGATTATTTAAAATACTGTTCAACAGTTACCAATATTGTCCATTGTGATTCTAATTGACCTAAAGAAAATGTAAAATCTTTCTGAATAATCATAAATAGGCTGATATTCTAGTGTATAATAATTCTGATATAAAGCATTCAGTAATCAGTCTATTCCTTGTGATTATCATCTTCATCCTTTATCATCTGCATTAAAATGTTTTTCACTCCTGCTCCCCAGCCAGTCCTCTCAGGCATGGACAACAATATGCACAACTCATACCAAGAGAGAACACGTGGATTTTTAGCTCAAGGCATCTCCACCTCAAAGGCAGTTTGTCATAAGATGCAGCTCAACAAATCACATCAAACTTGCTTATGAAACTTTTCCTTTAATAAGCTGGCCTTCAAAAAAGGTTTTCACAGAATTTCAGGATTTATATTTTTAAGCCAGTTGAGAATGAATAATAAATTACCTTTAAAAAATTCAAACATATTTCATGAAAATGGCCCAGGTTTTGCTCTAGTAAGGCATCTCAATGTACACTTCAAATATGCACATATAGGTTTATAAAAATAACTTGTTCACAAAATCGCTTGAAATGAAAGCTGCTCTGTGATGGCAATGAGGTATCAGAAACTTTTGTGAATAGCAAAATTAAGTGCATAACGAGTAATAAACAAAAAGAATTGAGAATGAGGGTACATTAGAGTGGGTCAATTCAATGTCAAATCAAGTACAGAAGAAAAACGGAGAGAGAGAGAAAGACTAGATTTAGAAAGAAAAAAAGGAAAAGCAAAAACATCTATAATTTACATTTTAACATTTTTAATATCACTGGTAATCAGAACAAATGAGACTTCACGGATACACCAGTTGTGTATTTACTGCATTACTTAAATTTAGTAGTGAATTTACAAGGCAAATGTGAAAATACAATAACTCTAATAGTGGCAATTAAGAGTTTTATTAATGTGCAGATTGGCCAGCAATCTGTTTGCAATTAATGCCCCTGCCTCGTTACTAGTTACTAACTGACTGCAAATGAGTAACATGCTATATCACTTATTTGGGGAGAAGGTGAAATCTGCAGATGCTGGAGATCAGAGCAGGAAATGTGTTGCTGGAAAAGCGCAGCAGGTCAGGCAGCATCCAGGGAACAGGAGAATCGACGTTTCGGGCATAAGCCCTTCTTCAGGAATTCCTGAAGAAGGGCTTATGCCCGAAACGTCGATTCTCCTGTTCCCTGGATGCTTACTGACCTACTGCGCTTTTCCAGCAACACATTTCCAGCTATATCACTTATTTCTTCAGCAAAATCTGAGCCAGTACGCAACTAGATTTTTTTTAAAACCAAGAATTGGTAAACTTAAGTGTAGAATAAAATTATACAGTAAAAAGCAGAGTATTTCAAGCTCTTGACCAAAACGTACTATATTAAGTAGGATACATTTTAACATTACACATATGGCAACCAAAAGAACAGATTAAGATGAAGCTCCTCTATTGGTGAGAAAAAGAGATATTGGAAGTATTTCTTAATCAAAGGAATTTCAAAGATATTCTCAATGAGGAGGTGCCAGTTTTGGACTGGGGTGGACAAAGTTAAAAATCACACAACAGGTTATAGTCCAATGGGTTTATTTGGAAGCATTAGCTTTCGGAGTGCTGTTCCTTCATTGTATAGTTGTGCAGCAGAACTGCAAGACACAGAAATTATAGCAAGAGATATTCTCCACACTGTACTTAATTCAACGGTGGCTCAAGATTCTTCTTAGAGGAAGTATAAAAGGGAACGACAGTCAATATGCAGTTGAGGTAGGCTCGTCACCAAATCTAAATGCCTGACTACTGTTTAATACCTTCTTGGGTATCCTGTTAAGTGAAATTGGTAACGACTCTGCAATGCAAGTTGCTTCAAAGACCAATCTAGCACAAATGTAGCATCTCAACTGACAGGAGCATAAATGGAACAGAATAAAGTGGCAAAGATGATCTGCGATGGCAAAGCTGAAGCCAGTCTTTTGAACTGCATGTTTCCGAATATGGAAACAGTGTAACTTCAGAATGTGCAAGTAGAGAAGGAATGAATCACCAGCAGGTAGTAAAGGAAGATAAGACAGGTGTCGCAGAAGTCCTACAGCGCATTTCACCCTCCAATATTCAGATCTGGTTGATGACAGCAATGATTTATCATGGGATTGTACAGCTAGCAGGGCAGTTGGTTGCCTCTGGGCCACAGGCATGAATCCAGGATTTTGTGACATCCTTATTAGGGAGATCACATGAGTGGCTATAAACCACACTGGCGAAGGTGAATAGCCAGTGCTGTGGTTCATTTCGGTACCAATGACCGACTCTGAAGAAACACAATACAGAACACAACAGGTGGGGTGGGGGTAGTAAAGGATGCTAATGGAGCAAGTTGAGGATTATTAGCAGAACCATACATTCTGGTCATGCACCTGCAATCCCCCCCACCCCCCACCCTAGACATGATTACCTCCACCTAAGACATGGGCCATCTGAACACATTCCTAAACTTCAGAATCAGCGAATACTTTACTCCAGTCCTCTGTCTCCATCCTTCCATTTAACAAAATGAAGGCTGCCAAAATCAAGCCCTTCACTTCATTGAAGTCCCTTGGTTCTATCCAATCTAACTCTCGGGAGACCTGCTCGAGTTGGCAGAGAAGGCTACCAGCATAGCAACCCAAAGGTATACCAGCAGCATCAAGAAGAAACATCTTAATAGCCTCCCAATTGCTTTCTCATGAGTAGGGGACAAATGCCATCCCAAGCAGAAAGGGTACAGGATCCAAATCTGGCCCGGGATAATGAACCCCAAGAGCGGTAAGCTAAACTGTACTACTGAAGGGCCAACTTTAAAGCAGAGATAGTTGAATACAATCAAGTCACATTCCCAAGAATAGAGAAGACAAACAAATCCAAAACTCCCGGGTTGACAAAGAGATAGAGGTCTGATGTGACACTATCTTTATACATTGCTAAAAGGAAATTACAAGTTAAAGCTTTTCATCTGGCAAATCAGATATAGGACACAAGAAACAGACTTTAGAAAAAAAACACAGCATGTAAATAAAGTGCTGATTGGTTAGGCCATCATTCAGATAGCGATTTAGCAAGAACAGTGAACTGTCAATTTTAATCCCCAGACATGGTAGGCAAATTCATTTTGAAACTCTTTCTTGAAAGACACCAAAAGAATCCAGGCCTGAGAGATGTCCACTACTCCACTATCCCCTAAACTGATGACAGCATTGAGGTTAATGTGGTGTACACACATTTCAAAAAGAAGTCTGATGAACAGATACAGAAAAGGCTTCTCAGCAAAGCTAAGGGCCATAAATTAAAGGACAGTGCAGCAAGAATAGAGTGTCAGAGAGTAGAGGTGAACACTCATTTTCTTTGAACTGGAGGAAAATATATTACAGTATGTGGTTTCCCAGGGATCAGTACCAGGTTTGGTTGTTCTATATTAAGGACCGAGACCTCAGAGTACACAGCACAAATTCCAAAATGTTACCAATGACAAAACCAAGAGAAAAACAGCAATAGACACTGTGACAGAAAAACAGGTTTAGAAGGGTGGAAAAGTGGCAGATAACATTTTCATGCAAAGACGAGCAAAGTGATGCATTTTTAGCAGGAAAACTGAACCAGGTACTATAAGCTAAAATGTGCAATTCCAGTTACTATTGTAATACACCAGTGTTACTATTTTATGGTTGAATTCCACGATTGTACATATCCAACGAGGTAAAGAAAAGAAAGCCCAAAGGAACAGCCAGTCATCAGGTCAATCTGATATGATGCACTTGGTAAAAATCATTCTACACAGATAGCTACCTCTTCAGTCAGACAAAAACCCAGAAGCTGCATTAAACTGGAAATGAATCAATGAACCACTGGCAATGATGGACAAGCCATCATCACATCACTTAAACACAAACTCCGGATGAGGAGTAGAATTCTATGTACATAGAAACATACTTCATATTGTGGGGGTTTTTTGGCATGTGATTGAACATATAGCAATTCAAACAGCCCAATCTGAGACAGTGATTAGTGCTGGGACTCAGTGCATTGATAAAGAATCCAGTCAAAATCAGTCTGATCTTCCAGAACCAAGTAAGAAGCAGCTAAGTCCATTAAACCACTCAACTGTTAAAACAGGATACAACCTGGTGCGCCTTTCTTTTTACGGAAAAGCATTTTTCATAAACCACTGCACCTGTGTTCCAAGAAAGACATTAACAACAAGTAATCATTGTTACAAGACTGTTGAAAGTACTGCTTCGATGAGATTGACTCTACCACTTTTTTAAGCCAAGATCTGTGACAGGATACTTGCAATGGTTTAATGTCCACGAGTAAGGCTGCACAGAGTAAAGTTTTTTCTGTATATTCAGGTTATTGCATTGTTCATTAATTCAATCAACAGGAAACAGAACTTTAACACACTTGAGCATTAACCCTATTAATCAGAGTGGAAATAGCTATTGTCATCCATGCTGAAGTGCCTCACGGAGCTCCATCTACAAATCGTCAGCAAATTAAACTCAATCAGTCTATTTAATGCTCATTTCTTTGATGTGTGATTGCGAATATAACATAAAACTCTTCTAAAACACAATGCATCTTTAATATATAAACATCATAAAGTTTAAAAATTGGAAATCAAAGTCATCAGGTACATATTTCCCATGCCATTATTAAGGAATTCCACTTTCTCTATTTAACATTTTCCATGGATGAGCAAGACATATTTATAACACATTCTTAGAACTGCTCGTTATAAACAGTTTACTCTTTAGTTGATAAATTATCCATGACTACCTCAGATCACTCATCTGACATGGGTTGGTGCTTTGCACTAGGTTTTGTGTACAACCAGGGAAAGACTATGTTCTCAGTGTGACAACAAGCACATTCCAAAATTATTTTCAACACAACAGAGGGAAAAAATGTTATGTCTCAGAGTTAGTAGGTCAGTCCGTCTTAAAAAAAATGCATGATATCATGAGTTTATCATGCTATTTAACCAGAGGTTAGAGGGGTTTCAGACTCCATTTTAACTGGCATCACTTGAAGCATGAAAAGCTGATAGAAGTATGCTATTTTAAATAACTGAACAACTTGATGTTAGCCCAGACACACAAGTGCCTATGAATCTAATATCTGCATGTATTAGTGAGCTGTAATAAATGGTTGCTGAATCTTTCAATACCACATTATCCACTGATTTATGTTATAAGGGATAACATAAACATTGCCACATTGAATAGAGACATGCTGCTGGAGGCAAGGCAAAAACGTCACCTTCCACCACTCACGTTTGTTACCTTCTTTCTCATTTCTGGTTTTCTCATTTTTTGTTTTCGCATTGTAAAAAAAGAATAAACACATGCATATAAATATTAAAAATAGGAAAGAAAGTAGATTTGGCTCTCTAGAGCCGGTTCTACCATTCAGTGGGATCATGGCTGATCTATTTGTGCATCAGATTCTGAGAAGAAAAGGTACCTCATTCCTGTCTTGAAAAGGAAACCTCTCATTTCTAAATTTGGTCCTTTTTTTGAGTCTCCATCATAACAGGAAACATTTTCCTGGTTTCGCCCTATCAAGTACCCTCAGAACCTTATATATTTCTTTCTTCTAAACTCCAAAAGGCTACACCATCCAACCTTTCTTCACAAGATAAAATCTTCATCTAGAAGTGTGTCAGGTGAACCTTCTGTGAACTGCTTCTATAGTAATCACATTTTTTTTCACACAAGGAGATCAAAACTGTACATAGTAGGCCAGATGTCTCGCCAATGACCTGTATAGCTGCAGAAAAATCCCCAAGTATTATACTTCTAATCCAACCCCCTTGCAGCAAACAACAACATTCCATTCACCTTCCTACAATCACCTGCTGTACTTGCATACAAACCTTCTGACTTATGTACCACACCCCAGGATCAGTACCACTCTCTCGTTTACATAGTATATTGCCTCCACTCAACCAGTTGTATTATGGTGTATATTATTGGTTTCTGACCATAAAGGGATAGTCAGCATGGCTTTGTGAGAGGGAAGCTTAATTGAGTTTTTTGACGAAGCAACCAAAAAAAATTGTCTACTGCTCTGCCGTCATCAATGTCAAAGGCTTTACTGTAAATCCATGGAGACAATGTTCCGCATGGGAGAATGATTAGTAAAGTTAGATTACATGGGGTTCAGAGAAACCTTGCCAATTGGATATAAAATTAGCTTGACATTAGGGGACAGAGAGGATAGTGATGGAGGTGGAGGGTAGTGATGGAGGTGAAGGGCTGTTTTTCAGATTGGAGGCCTATGACGAGCAGTGTTCCACAGGGATTGGTCCACAAGTGTTAGTCATTTATATAAACAATTTGGATGAGAATTCAGGAGGCATGATTTGCAAGTTGTGGATGACACCAAAATTGGTAGTATAGTTGGCAGTGAAGAAGGTTATATCAGATTACAAAGGGGACTTGATCAACTGGACCAATGGGCTGAGGAGTTTAATTTTGCTAAATGTGAGATATTGCATTTATGTAAAATGAACAAGGGCAAGACTTATGCAATTAATGGCAGGGCCCTAGGTAGTGCTGTCAAACAGAGAAACCTAGGGGTTCAGTTACATAGCTCTTTGAAAGATGTTTCACAGGTAGGATGGGTGATTAAGGTGTCCACCACGCTTGCCTTTGTTTCTCAGATCATTGAGTAAAGGTGTTGGGACATCGTGTTGATGTTGTACAGGACATTGGTGAGGCCACTTTTAGAGTACTGCATACAATTTTGGTTGCCTTGCTATATGAAGGACATTATTAAATTGGACAGGGTTCAGCAAAGATTTACCAGTACGTTACTAAGACTGGAGGATTTGTGTTATAGGGAGAGGCTGGATAGACTGGGATCTTTCTCACTGGAGCATAGGAGGTTGAGAAGTGACCTTACAGAGGATTATAAAATCATGAGGGGAATAGAGAAGATGAATAGCAAATGCCTTTCCCCTAGGGTGGGGCAGTTCAAAACTAGTGGGCATATTTTTAAGGTGAGGGGAGAAAAATTTAAAAGGAACCTGAGGGATAATCTTTTCACCCAGAGGTTGGTTCTTACATGGAATGAACAGCCAGAGGAAGTCATAGATGCAGGTATAGTTACAACATTGAAAAAACATTTTAACAGATACATAAATAGGAAAGATTTAAAAGGATTGAGTCACACACAGGCAAGTGGGACTAGTTTAGTTTGGGAAACTTGGTCGACATAGACAAATTGGACCAAAGGGTCTGTTTCTGTGCTGTATAACTCGATGATTCAATGATCATGTTCTATGGAAATTTTACATTCCATCTGTCAACAAGGGAAAGGATGTGTTCCTAAAATAAATGTATACATACTTAAATCTGAATGCAATGGCAGATTTCTAATTATTAAAGCACACAAGTATCATCACATGCTTTCAAATGTTTGTCCCCTCATCTTGCCTCCAAATCTATTTTCATCATTTCCTTGTTCAGTAGATAGGGAGTTAATATGAATCAGTGAAAACAAATCCATAAAAGATTAGGTTTCAAGATGAATTTTTGACTTTAATACAAACTCAGCTGTTTTGAAATGGGGAACAAAGAAAAACACATTTCACAAATGATCTTTCCAAAATTTAACCAGATTCTTATTCGCAATTTTAATCGTTAAGTACGCTAATAATTAAAACATATCTGTAGAAACAATCTGTTTTCTAAAATAGTCTTAATAGCTCTTTTTAACTTTTTCTAAAACAAAAAGTGACTGTGTACAGTCAATGGCTTTACTTCGAAGTTCTGGCAGCAGGAATGGAGCTAATGTTTATTTAAGAAATATTATTAACAAAATAAGTAATTCAAACATTTAAGAGCAACTCACGTATAATTGATTTGAGGGCAGAACTCAAGAATATTTTTTTCAAACTATCTTCTGGAAGGTTGATCTCTGTATCCCCAACTTGAGTGGTTAAGAGGTCCAGCACAAAAACCTGCACTAGGCTTCCTCATCCCAAACTTTCCAAGCTCTATGGTTTGAGAGCAGAATTGATGGCAACTCCTCCCAGACCAAATAAAAAGCTTGAATGTGAATTTTAGTTTTAGCCAAATGGCACTTATCCAATTGAAAATCCAGACAGAGCTTTTGTGAAAAGTTTTCATTTCAGTGCCTACGCCTTTTGGAAAGCAGTAATGGATCAGGTTTTACAGATTCAAGTTATCTTAGTGGAGCTTTGGACAGAGACTTTTCAAATACAACAGGTGCAGCTGCATATGAAACACAGATGCTCTTGTGATATATGTTAATTCAGATGGCCCCCAGCTGAAATGTTGATTCTTCATTCTCTTTCATAGGTACAGTCACATTAGTCCAACCAGGCCATAGGGCTGCTCTGAGAGAGAGAGAGAGAGAGAAAGAGAGAAAGAAAGAAAGAAAGAAAGAGAGCAAGAGAGAGAGCGAGAGAGAGCGAGAGACAGACAGACAGACAAACAAGAGTGGTGGTGGTTTAACCTGAGGGTTAGGTAGCCTGAACTCCATTAGTCACTGGCTGCCATCCTGAAACTGATCCCTTTATCCCCACTCTATGTCTTTGCCCAGTCAGCCAATCCTCTATCCATGCCTGTACCTTATCCCTAAAACTATGGGGGCTTATTTGGCTGCTACCTGTGTAACACCTTGTCAAAGGCATCCTGGAAGTTCAAATAAATCATGTCAACTGGAGCTCTTTTGCCTAACGTGCTCATTACCTCAAGTAATTCTAACAGATTTGGATGCATGTTTGTTTGCTAAACTGGAAGATTCATTTTCAGATGCCTCATTACCATACCAGTAACATCAGTGAGCCTCTGGTGAAGCACTGGTGTTAGTGACCCACTTTCTACTTATATATTTAGGTTTCCTTGGATTGGTGATGTCATTTCCTGGGTGACGTCACCAACCTAAGGAAACCTAAACACATAAGTAGAAAGCGGGTCACTAACACCAGTGCTTTACCGGAGGCTCATTGATGATGCTACCTAGTATGGTGATGAAAAGTCTGAAAATGAACCTTCCAGCTCAGTGAGCAAACTTACATCCAGAACCTCAACCTGAGGTACAAATCTTCCCAAAACTCTCTAACAGATTTATCAAGCATGATGTCCCCTTGGTGAAGCCATACTGACTATCGTATTGTGAAAAATTAGAAAGGTAACAGATTCTAAACAAACAAATATGGGACAGGTTGAAAAAGAACAAAATGGATCTGGGCAGAGTTAAAAACAAGTACAATTAAATTAGTTGTTACTTTTAAATCAGAGATAGTTTTTTTCAGCAAAGGTGTTAAGAGATATGTAGCAAAGTTGGATATATGGAGATCGGCCACATATCAGCCATGATCTCCGTGAATGTCAGAGCGGGCTCAAGGGGCTGAGTGCCCTACTCCTGTTCATGCTTCTAAATGATACAAGGCCAGTGAGGGGATGACAAATAAAGAAACAAGAGTGCGATCGGCTGAATGATGGGCATGAATCAGTCCAGCACCTACCTTTCACAGTGCTATGCACAAAGCTGCTTCCAGCACAGCAATGGTGGGGAAGTCACGTGATGGAATGTTAATGGTCGACACTTAATCACAAACAACCTGTCTATCAACACTCAGAACCACTGGCTCAAAGTCTCATTGTAGATTTGATCCAAAAATGGACAAAGAATTCAATTCAAGAGGCAAATTGAGAAGAACTAAAGTTGCTGTCAAAGCAGCATTTGACCAAATATGGCACCAAGGAGGCATTGTAAATAGTTACCAGAAAATGTACCAAAGGAAGATAGCTGTAGTTAAAATAAAAACAAAAACCTGTGGATCCTGGAAAAGAACCTGAAATGAAAACAGAAAGCACTAGAGAAACAGTTCTGATAAAGGATCATTAGACTCAAAACATTAATTCTGTCTTTCTCTCTACAGGTGCTGCCAGATCAACTGCGTTTTTCCAGCATAGTCTATTTTTGTTTCAGATGGTTTCTAACAACAATAACTATCTATTTTGACTCCAAAACATCATATCAAGTAAAGATTCTAGGCTTAAGTTATTTCAGCTGTTCATCAATGACCTTCCCTCTATCCTAAATCAAATGTGGGATATTAGCTGATGCTTGTAAATTGTTCATTTTCATTCATAACTCACCGTTGTTCAACACTCTGGCTTGGGCTGACAGGTTATATACATATTATACAAATGTCAAGCAATGAATATCTCCAAAGAAAACAGCCATGAGGTTAAATGTCCACAAACTTAGCCAGGACAATCAAGAGTGTACCATAAACTCTTGGTCTTACCAATGAATTAAACAAATACTTAGTTCATAAACCAAAGTGATGTACAGCATAACTCACAGCACAGCTGCTGACAGATATCATTTCTGTCCCTGAACAGCATCCATAGTGTCCAAATAGCAAATGACACCAAGCTAAATTACATACCTTTCATCTTTATGATGCATTTATCCATGTGAACGTGTAAAAGATTCAAAATGGAAACCAGAAATAACCAATAATGCATGGAACTGAAGAATTTTCCTAATTTATTATTGATGTTTTCTGTATACAGCTAGTGCTAGAAATTTTTCAAACAGCCTAAACTCAGCTTCTATCATACATTAAGAACACTGTTTTCAAATGGCTGAGCCCAATGCATTAAGTCCAATTGAAGATTGCTGCAAAAGAGCTTTAAAACATACATCATTGCTATCATAGTGTCAGTAATAATGGAGATTTCCTAACAGCCCAATTCACTACATTAAAAAATGTGATGTAATAAGGATAAATAGACTTCAACTATGCTACACTGAGTATCAACTGAAAGATCCAACCCACAGTGTTAGTCTTCAGATTTTCCTTGCCTCAATGTTCTCAGTATGACAAAATCTCACATTGATAAAAAATTCAATAAATTCACACTTCAGGTTTGTAAATCCGTAAATTAAACCAGAACAATCCCTTGTTCGCATACCACTGCGTTTATGGAAATCATCTCACTGAGGGCAGAAATTAGTGTTCTTATCTAATCCTTTAATGGCACTATGAGAAGCAGAAAATTTGTAAAATATTCGAGCATGGAGAACCAAGGTTTCGTCACATGCCAGAAAATAAAACAAAAGATAGAATTAGCTGGTTAGTAACACAGACTTACTTATTGCTATATACCAACAGAAGCACATAAAAACATGTTAGCCAAAGACAGACTGCTTTCATATGGGCCACTCTGGATTAGTGTTTCAGATCAAAATAAAACATGCATCTCCTCATGTACTCTATTTTAAATCAAATTATCGCCACTTCACTTTCTCTCATTGCAAGTATACAATTTTACAAAGCCACTTATCTGGTCTTGTAAAGAATAAGAGAATCATTTACAGCAGAGGAGGCAGCCAATCAACTCATCTATTTTGTGCCAGCTCCCACCAGAAGAAACCAGCCAGTGTCACTGACCTGTTCAATCCCTGTAGTCCTGCAGATTTACAACTTTTAAATGCTGATCCAATTTCCTTTCAAAATCATTGTTTCTATTTGCACCCCTCACATGGACTTGTGATCCAAATAATTAGTATTTGCTGCTTAAAAATGTTCTTCCTCACATTCTCATTGCATCTTTTGCAGAAAGCCTCAAAACTATATCCTTATAATGAAAATAGGTCTTCCAACCTACCTTATCCAAAACTAATTTTGTACATCTTTATTAAATCCTCTCCAATCTCTTCAGCTCAAAAGGAGAAGGAACACAGCTTTTCTGAACTAACTTTGTGACTAAATATCCTCAACCCTGGAACATCTTTTCTACACTCTCTCAAGGACCCTTACATCCTTTCTAAAGATTGTGGTGACCAGAATGTGATGCTTGTATAGAACCAAAAAACCAATGGTCCTACCCATGTGGAAAACGATTAATTGCCAATCTAAAAAAATACCCATTATCCATGATTTACTGTTTTCTGTCCTTCAATCAATCCTTATTCAATTGGAAACAGAACTTCCCAGTCTACGAACAGATTTTTTTAAACTAGCCATTTATGTAGTGCCCTGTTGAGCGCTTTCTTAAATTTAGACAATTTGTGCTGCATTTCCCTTTCTTTCTGTTACTCCATCAAAAAATTCAATTTGATCAGTCAATCATGATCTGTCTTTTCCAAATTGGTGTCAGCTATCCTTAATTAACTCAAACCCAAAGCCAATAGAATGTAATAATTTACTGAGAAAGCAACAGAATACATAAGTAGGGGGAAGTAGACCGAAACATTCAAGATCCTGAGGAGTCTTAACATGGTGGATATAGAAAAGACTTTGCCTCTTCTAGGCAAATCTAGAACTAGGAGTCACTGTTCAAAAATCAGGAGTTGTCTACTTAAAATAACGATGAGTAGAATATTTTTTTAAAAGGGGTTGCAATTCTTTGGAACTCTGTCTCCACCACCTTTTCAGATAGTGTGTCTTGGAATATTTTTCAAGTGGAAGAGGATTGTTTCTTGGTAGCACACGGGGATATAAAGGTTATTGGGGTAGTCACAAATGTGGATTGAAGATTGCACTTAGATCCAATAAACTTATTAAATACCAGAGCAGGCCAAGGAGCAGGAGTAACTGAATGGCTTACTCCTGCTCCTTGTTCTTATGTACATTCACATGTACTTCTGTCTATCCTTTGATAATCTTCTCTGATTATTGGCACTACAACCTCGTTCAATGTTGAACTAATTGATGTATAGAGACTCAGACCGTCCTTACCTCCTTCTTTGACGAGATGTCACTTTAGCCCCTCTCCAAACCTCTGGCACTTTCCCACATCTCGGGAAATCTGGATGATCATGGCAATCCCTACTGTTATCTCCACCCCAACTAGCAAGATAGATGCAAGGTATTAGACAGATAATTTATATGAACAAAGAACAAATATAGGCCAGTTGGCCGTTTCAGCCTGCTCTGCTATTTATTAAATCATGGCTGATCTCATTTTAACCTCAACTCTACATTCACACATGCCCTCAATTAATCTTTCATCTCCTTTGTAATCAGGAATCTAAGTACCTGTGCCTTAAAAATATTTCAAGCTTTTGCATCCATTGCCTTTTGAGGAAGGGGACTCTAAAACCTCACATCCCTCAGAGAAGAAACTGTTTCCTCATCTCTGCTTTAAATGGATGCCCCTTATTTTTAAATGAAAACCCCCTCAAGTTCTAAATTCTCCCACAAGGAGAACCTTTCAACATCTGCTTGGTCAAGTCCCCATAGAATGTTATATGTCTCAATTAAATAATCTCTGTCTCTTCTGAACTCCAAGGGATACAGGCCAGGCCTTTCCTCACAAGGTTTTCCAGATTAATAGATAGAATGAGCAGTTTGCCCTATATACCCTACATATAGCTAGCCCTTCAAGTAACTCTGTCCTCTCAATTTTCACCGTATCCATTGCAAGTTATGTGACATTCTACATATTAGATTCCCATTCCTTGGTAAACACAGACATAGTGTTTACAAAGTATTCAAGCCTTGTCTTGTTCCTCTCAATATACACCACCCTCTTTGTACCTAATTTGTCCCTTACCTGCTTATTATTTTTGGGTTGTCTTTTTGGTTGATTGACAAAGAGAGAATATGGCAGTCTTAGTTTATTCTTTATCTCTGTGCTCAATCTGTTGTTTTCGGTCTAGTTCTCAATCGAAAAGTTCACCTAACATGTATCATATAGCCTTTTATTTTGTTTCATCATAATCGCTATATGCTGCATGATGATTTGGGACCTCTTTTGGATCCCCCATTTTCACTACTGCCTTGAACTACATCACCACTTCCTTAAATATCACCAATTGTTCCATTACAGTTTCTCCTGACTGTATCTGGTTCCATTTTATCCTGGCTAAATGTTTTCTCATTGCATTGGAATTAGCCTTTGACCAATCTAGCTGCTCTGCATTATATCATTAATGCTTTCCTCCATTATCTATGATATGATGATTACTCTTACCCAAATGCTCCCCTAAGTACACTTGTTCCACCTCATTGCCCACACTAGATCCAGCAATGCATCCCTTCCAGTGGGCTGAAAAAGGAAATTCTGTTCACATTTCAGAAGCCCCTCCCCCATTACCTTCTACTCTAATATATCCCAATACATTATTAGATAATTAAAGTTAGCCAGTATCAACAACTAGAGTTCTTGCGTATCTAGTTCTATCACCAAAAAGTATTGCAGCAACTGTGGTCTCCATCTAAACTCCTTCATTCTTCCAACAATAGTAAATATTGACTGAATATTTGCTACTTAGTATCCTTACATTTGGGGTAGCACAGTGGCTCAGTGGTTAGCACTCACAGCACCAGGGACCCAGGTTCGACTATCTGTGTGGAGTTTGCACATTCTCCCCGTGTCTACATGGGTTTCCTCCAGGTGCTCTGGTTTCCTCCCCCTCCCACAGACCAAAGATGTGCAGGTCAGGTGAATTGGCCATGCTAAATTGCCCACAGTGTTAGGTGCATTAGTCAGAGGGAAATGGGTCTGGGTGGGTTACTCTTCGGAGGGTTGGTGTGGACTTGTTGGGCCGAAGAGCCTGTTTCCAAACTGTAGGGAATCTAATCTAATCTTACAATGTGAAGCTTAATACCAAGCGGAATGCTAATCACAGTGTGCGCGATACCTATGCTAAAAGACGAACATACTCTGATGAAGAGATTGGACATAAAGTCAGATGAAGTGTTTTCCAAATTTGAAGAAAATAATAAAATAGGAGGCCACATATACCCTTTTAAGAGCCACAGGAAATTGCGCGGGCATAATAATAAATGATAGAATGTTCAAAAATAAAGAAAATGGCAGATGGAACCTACTGTTAGTAAACAGAGAGTGGTACGATTTGGTTTGTAAAAAAAAAATCAGGTTTTTTTTACAAAGCCTAGCCAATGTAACAGGCAGAGAGAGCTTTAAAGCTTTAGGTCATGAAACAATAAAAACAGCACTGCAATTGTGTAATGTAGTGCACACAGCGGGTGTTGGAGGAAGCGAGCAGATCTGGAAAATAGTGTGCAGAGAGAAACAGTTAATGTCTAGAGTCTGTTCAGAACTGAAGGGGGCTGGAAAATGCTTGTTATGATGTTGTAGACAGAGGGGGAATTAAGAGCAAGGGAAACAGATAGTGAGGATGCCCAGAGCATAAACTAGAGGACAATAGGTTGAGGGCGACAGGAGAAAGATTTTAAAGGGAGTTGAGGTGTAACTTTTCTACCCAGAGGGTGCTGCATGTATGGAACAAGTTGTCAGACGAAGTGGTGGAGGCTGGTACAATTATAACATTTAAAAGGCATCTGAATGGGATATGAATAGAAATGGTTTAGAGGGATAAAAGCCAAAGGAGGTGGGTCAAGAGTGTGATGCTGGAAAAGCTCAGGTCAGGCAGCATCTGAGGAGCAGGAGAATCGGCATTTTGGGCTTAAGCTCATGATCAGGAAGAAGGCTTGTGGGCCGGGGGGTTGAGAGATAAATGGGAGGGGTGTGTGGCTGGGGTTGGAGGGGTAAGGTAGCTGAGAATGTGATAGGTAGGTGAAGGTGAGGAAAAGATGATAGGTCAGACAGGAGGAGCGGATAGGTGGGAAAGACAATGGACAGTGCCGAGTTGGAGGCTTGGGACTGGGATAAGGTGTGGGGAGGAGAAATAAGGAAACTGGTGAAATCCACATTGATCCGAAGTGGTTGCAGGATCCCAAGGTGGAAGATGAGATGTTCTTCCTCCAGGCATCGGCTGGTTAGGGTTTGGCGAATGGAGGCGGCCCAGGACCTGCATGTCCTTGGTGGAGAGGGAGGGAGAGTTGAAGTGTTCAGCCAAGGGGTGGTGGGGTTGGTTGGTGCAGGTGTCCCAGAGATGTTCTCTGAAACTATCCGCAAGGTGGCGCCCTTCCGGGCCAAATGCAGGTAAATGAATCTAGATCAGACTGGGATACCTGGTCAGTGTGGATGAGTTGGACCAAAGGGTCTGTCTCCGTGCTGTATGACTCTGTAAATAAAGTCACACAAAAAGCTGTGTTTTATGTCAAACACTCTATAATATTAAAGTTGAGACATAATAATGAGCTTACATAAAACTTTTATAACACCATAATTGAAATACTATGTGTCTGTGTGTAGTTTTGACCTCCATATTATAGGAAGGATATTGAAAAGATACAATAGGAATGCTGCAGATATACCCTGTACTCAGATCCCTGAATACTCCTCTAGTTCTCAGAAGCAAACTCTGCAGCTTCTGTGACACAGGGCTTGCCCCTCAATCCAACCTACAAGAACTTAACAATATCTACACCAAGATGAAAGTTTTAATCTAAGATTGTTTAATGTATCACATCTCCATGACACTGGACTCCTTTGGCTATAAATTCTGTGAGCATGATCTTATTCTCCACAACCACCTGATGAAGGAGCGGCACCGTTAAGTGCTTGAAGGTTAAAAATCACACAACACTAGGTTATAGTCATACAGGTTTATTTGGAAGCACTAGCTTTCAGAGTGCTTCTCCTTCATCAGGTGATGTTGTGTGATTTTTAAATTTTATACAC
Source organism: Chiloscyllium plagiosum (assembly GCF_004010195.1). Classification (NCBI taxonomy): domain Eukaryota; kingdom Metazoa; phylum Chordata; class Chondrichthyes; order Orectolobiformes; family Hemiscylliidae; genus Chiloscyllium; species Chiloscyllium plagiosum. The sequence goes on along the minus strand of NC_057711.1, from coordinate 54,156,719 downwards.
CTCAGTCCAACACCAGCACTTCCAAATCATTTCTCCACCAATGCCGTATGACCCACTGTGATTTGCTGTCTTCAGTACAGATTCCAGGATCTGGCAGTAATTTGTTCCTATCCTTAGTTTAGATGCTGACAAAGTAAAAATTCATACAAAAAAGATCAATGCAAATAACCAGTGATGATAGCCTGTGTTTTTAACATAGAGATCAAGCAAATGTTCTGTGATGTGTAAATTGACCAGCATGGAGCTCACTACAGCTCAAACCTATAAAGCTATAATTGATTGTACATGGGTGTCCTCCATTTACTAGGAAAAGTGAGGACTGCAGATGCTGGAGATCAGAGTCAAAAATTGCGTTGCTGGAAAAGCATAGCCGGTCAGGCTGCATCTGAGGAGCAGGAGCGTCGACATTTTGAGTATAAATTCTTCATCAGGAATGTGATTGAAGACCTTATGCTCAAAACGTCGACTCTTCTGCTCCTTAGATGCAGTCTGACTGGCTGTGCTTTTCCAACAAGACAATTTTTGACCCTGTTTTCCATTTACTCCTACTAGATAGAAATTACACACAAGGCCATTTTAAGCCACAAAAATGTTGTCCTTCAACAGCATTGTTCAAGAAAGAAGTGGATAAAATACAAATAGTATCCAATTTAAACTCTCTCTGTTTAATTAAAAGAAAGCCATCAGCATCTATGGATATTGCAGCAAATTAAGCGTTGCTCCATTTCTAAAAGGAAAATAAAGATTCTTGGACACTTCTTTAGCCATCTGCTTAGGCACAATGAAAAGGCCCATTGGTGATGTCTTGGCAGATCTTTTGTGCTTCAGGGATTTTCAATCATGCAATTGATAAATGCAGCTCGGTGACAATTCTCAACAACTGTGCTATTGTCCCTGTAAAGAGTTCTCCAGCAAAGAAAATGCAAACTCAGTTACTATTATCTGGTGTGAAAGGGTTCCCGAAACAGGAAACAAGCCTAAAGACATGCAAGAAGATCACAGGCCAGTCTCAACAAGTTATACAGAGTGCTTTTGAAATCTGTGCACGCGCACATACACAGACAATATGTTCCCATGTTTTTGACTGAGAGTGTTCATGAAAAGAGGTACACTTATAGAAAAATGCCTTCTACTGCTTAACTCAAAATAATTTCTTACTAGACTTAAATCATATTTGAATGCTAGTATCTGTCAATATTAATATTGTATAAGAATCCTGAAGGGACAACAACCTGGCAGTTATTTGCATCACAATGTTTAAATCTGATATCATTTGCTCCACATGGGAAGAATTTAAAAAATGTTCTATTTATAATTTCCAATTTCTAAGACAAATAAACTGAGGAATATTTCAAGATGCATTAGAGGAATAGGAATGAATTAATAAGTTAAACAATGTTTCTTGATTAACACAAAAAAAACTCTTCATCCAAGGATGTTGAAGGAGGTTGCTATAGAGATAGTTGATGCATTAGTGATTATCTTCCAAAGTTCTATGGATTGCAAGGCAGCAAATGTCACCCTGCTATTTAAAAAGGGAGCAAGAGAAAACTCAGGGGAATGACCTGTTAGCTTAATGGAATGTTAGCCTTTATTAAAAGAGGATTTAAGTACAGGAATAGTGAAGTTCTGCTTTAATTGTATAGGAGCTTAGTTACACTGCACATGAGAAATTAGGAAGGATATTATTGTTATAGAGGGAGTACAGCAAAGGCTCACCAGACTTGTTCCCAGGATGGCAGACCATTTTATAAAGAGAGATCAGACAAACTGGGCCTGCATTCTCGAGAATTTTGAAGAACGACTGGTAATCTAATCGAAATTTACAAAAGACTTAAAAAGGGATAGACAGGATAGATGCAGGCAAGATGTTTCTCCTGGGACCTCTAAAACCAAGAGACAGTTTAAAATAAAGGTTCCCACTTAAATCCAAAGTGAGGTAATTTTTTTAAAACTCAGGCAACTGTGAACTATGGAGGCTCAGTCGTTTAATATGTTTAACAGATTTCTAATTAGCAGGGACATACAGGGTCATGGGGAGGGCAAGAACTGGAATCAGCTGGATTGGTTTTTAAACAAAAGTGATCACGCAGAGTCTATCCAGTAACATAATTGGAACATGATTCAGTGTAGAAATTGCAGCACCAAGTGATGTCAGTATAGGAGTTGGCACCTTTTTTCAATGTCAACCAAGCCTGTCCACAGACCTCAAATGCTCTTGGTGTGTCTTCCTCAAAGATCAGTTGCAGCTCAAACCAGGAGACTGTGGTATATTATCGAGGAATAGGGCCCTCTGGAGTTGAAATATTCATCCTGCCCCCAAGAAGCTGAATCCTATAAAGCTTTTGATTTGATTAATTACTATCATGTGTACAAGGTACAGTGAAAAGTGTTGTCTCCGTTTTTTAATGATTCATGCGGAAGGATTCCCAAATCCCTGTGCTGCAGTTTTCTGCAGTCTTTCTCTATTTAAATAATGGTTCCTCTATTCTTCCTAACATTTTCTCACATTATATTCCATGTGCCAAGTTTTTTTTTGTCCACTTTCTTAACCTGTTTGTATCCCTCCGCAGACTCCGTATCATCTTCACCACTTCCTTTCCCATCTGTTTTTAAATCACCTACAAATAAGATGATACTTATAGTATATGGCTTGGATTAAGAAAGTGAATCGATTAATTGTGGCCCCAAAACTGATCCCGGTGGCACCATTATGCCCCATCTTCTATTCGTTAATTGATCCTCTACCAATGCTAGTAACTACTTTCAGACACCATGGGCTCCAATCCTATTAAGTAGCCTAATGTGTGGCACCTTATCAAACTTTTCTAAAATCCAAAATATATTATATCCATGGCTTCACGATTATTTATCTTGCTTGTTACCTCCTCAAAGAATTCTAGTAAATTAGGCAAAGATTTCTCCTTTGTGAAGCCATGCAATTCAGTTTGATTATATACATATTTCTAAATGCTGTGCTATTACAGAGGAACCTCAATTATTTCACATTCGATTATCTGAATTTTGGATTATCCAAACAAGATCGCAAGGTCCCGATGCTTGGCTAAACTATGTTATCCAACAGTCGATTATCCAAATAAAATACTCCCCGCCCATGTCATTCAGATAATCAAGGTACTTCTGTACATCCTTTGTATACAGATGTCAAACTAACTGGCCTAAAGTCCTGTCTAAAAAACAGAAAGGTATCAGTGCAAACTATTTTCCATTTAAAGTCATTCCCATGTAGATTTAACCATTGTTAGAAGAAGAAATGCAGAGACAAATTGATCACTTTTCCAGAAAAGCTTAACTTTGAGTATGGAGGACTACAAGAGCTACCACCAGTTTCTGATAGAAAAAACTAATTTGTGAAAAATTCAGTGACTAGATAGTTGGTTTTGTGGTAGCTTCCTGGGGAACTTTAAATAACTGAACCAGAGAATACTGTAACTTGACAGTAGCTATTCCAAACTATATAGATACATTTTCAAGTATGACGCCCTGCACAAAACGTTTTTACTCTTGGATAATCATGTCCATTAAAAATAAATGATGCAAGAGAAAGAAAGGAAATAGTTCATTGAGCCATTAAAATTGATAAAGATTGTACTGTCATACTAGTCATGCTTAAAACAGTGCTAAATTAAAAGAATAACCAAATAATAGATCCATCAATAACATGGGTATTTCTTTATGGAGTTTTCTGGACAAAACAAATTACCTTGCTTGTTTAATTGTTATAATAACTAGCAACATTATGAAGATTATAACCATGAGATGGAACGTCAACATAAATAGATTAACATATTTAAAGGAAATTCTGCTGTTTATCTTACCAAAGATAATAATACTTTTCAAATAAACAGCTAAGTGTTTTTGTTAAAAGAGAGGATGAAAGATTGTTATTTCAATTTTTTATAAACTAGTATTGGAAAGCATAATTTCAGGTTCTTCGGTAACTTTTCTTGGTTTAGCCTCGAGTTTTTCTTTGGGGCTAGCCGAGGGGAGAGCTGGAAATAGGACATTATTCATAGCACTCAATATCAGCGTTAAATATCCCCAAGGAATAGAAGGAGATCCTCTCTTTCCCAACTTGTGGTATTAAGTTAAGGTTTGATCCCCGATAGTCTCCAAATGGCAATACTGTTTGAATTCTCAGGGAGAACACTCTTTTCTACATCCAACCTGTCATGCACTGAAAGAACTGGAGTTTCAGTGAGATCAGTTCTCATTCCTCGAAACTGCAGGGAATGCAATCATAGTTTTTTGAATATCTCCTAAGAAGACAATTCTGTCAGCCCAGGGATTAGTCGGGTAAGCTTCCATTGCACTCTCTCCATGGCAAGTATATCCTTCCTTAGATAAGGAAGCCAAACTGTATATAATAATCCAAGTGAGGTCTCACCAGGTCACTATATAACTGAAGCAGGGCATCTTCTATACTAAAACCCCTTTGCAATGAAGGCCAACATAACCATTACTGATTGTTATACCTACATCCCAGCTTTTAGTAAGTCAGGAACAAAGATACCCATGTCCCTTTAGACTTTTATGAATCTGCACTGTACCCCCACTCAAATGGTCAATGTATCCTTTCTGAGCTGTAATGCCTACACCTGAAGGCAATACTCCAGATAGCATATGTACTTCCATTTATCTAAAGATGTGACTGTAACTTTCACTCCCCCTATCCCTCATAGAATGTGTGTATCACTAGCAAGGCCATTCCTTTTTGTCCATATGCTTCTTAGCGATGTAGAGTATTCCCATCAGCAGTCTCTGTTGAGTAGATACTCCCAGAAAGCTGATGGGAATTGCAGGATTTTGACCCAGTAGCAAATGATTTATGTCTGTTGCTTGCTGCATCTGCCTACCATCTTTGTGTTACTTGTAAAGGTTCAACAAAATATGACTAAACATCAACAGTCACACACTTCATACTTTTAAGAAAATAGTCACAGAAGTGAACAACATTCCTACATTATACTGCATCGGCCAACTAGTTACCCATTCAGTTAGACTGTCGATAGCACGTAGAACGTTCCTTGTAAACTCCTTACAGTTTATCGTTTCACATAGCTTTGTAATGCCAGTGAACCTGAAAACATTCCTCCCATTCTCTTTGTCCAAGTCATTAACATTGATTGTAAATAGTAATGCCCCAATCCTGGAGGCATTTTACTTGAAGTCAAATATCAACTTGAAAACTGCCCCATTTGGCCCTAGCTCTGTTTCTTGTCATTAGCAGGTCCTCTATCCACATTACTATATTACTGAATTCATGTGTATTAACAGTGTAGCAGCTTAGAGTGCTGTTTGTGAATCTAAGTATACAATATTTACTGTTCCCCTTCATCTACCCAACCACTTAAATCCTTTTAATGCTCAACATGTTGATCAAACTATTCCCATTTAATAAAATCACATTGCATTGTTTGATCATGCTATGATCTACATATATGCTATTCTGTTTCCCAAAATGAGGTTTTCAAAGGGTACGGGAGTTACACAGTACAATGCCCTGAAGTATCACAAAATGTTGTGCTCAAAATATTCATGTTAATTATTGGATACCATTAATTTCCACTCCCTTTTTTTAATGTTAAACAGCATCGAGCATTTAAAATAATTTTTAAAACATACTAGACAATTCAATCATGATACATTATAACTACTGAGAAATATCTGTGCATTTCTTCACTCCACAGGCTAAATGCAACTTTAACTCTCCAACAATGAAATGTCAGTGGTCAATCACACTGATTTATCACACCTCTAATTTCCCAGGCTGTTATTTCCGTCAAAAAAAGAAATTTCACATTTCCATTAGTATTCGGGTCAAGCAATAACAATGCACGCAATTAAAGAGAGAAACATTTTTTGGGTTTGCATTCATGCAAAGCTAATTTTGTAATTTTTGTAGTCAATCACACAAGACTCCAAACGTTCAAATCAATACAGCTTTCAAAAATTCAAGAACAATAATAATCTAGCACTGAAAATAATAATCATAAAGCAAAGACATTTGAGTTTTTGGTGGGGAGAGAAACAGACTTACTCTTGAGCCAACGATCTTTGACCTATACTAGCTCCCAGTCTCGCTATAATCAAATGTAATTTATTAAATTTATCTCAATTTTGTGTTTAATTCCCTCACCACATCATTCCATAAGCTCCTTGAATGTCAGAAGCTCCTAAAACCCTTCATTCACCTAATTTCTGACTCTTATCTATCTATCTCTTTAACCAAGCCTTTGGACACCCCTTCAAATCCCTCTTTCCATGGTACAACATCCAATTTTTCCATATGTCTCTGTAAAGTACCTTGGAAAAAATGCTTCATATAAATGCAAGCTGTTATTAGAACATTTAATCAGTGGTGTGTATAATTCAATAGTCATTCACCTTGGTTTTTTTTTTAACTTGTTCAGTCAGCATTCTGTCCTGACCTCCAAGCATTTGTCATCAATTTGCAAATTCTTGACAAGGGACTTCGAACTTCACAGCCCTGCTCCCATTACCATTATCAGATAGAAGCCTGCAATGATAACATCATTTATTGTGGGCACCATGGGAACTATTATTATCCACATGATCTGAACAGTTTGGTGGACAGACTTTGGTGACATGGTGAACCACCAACGACTAGGGCTACCTTGTCACTGCAGCTTTCTTTCCCTTTGCAGTGGGTGAAACAAATATGCCTTTACTTGTTCTGCCATTGAGGACTTTTTGGACGATGATTTGTCACCTCCTGCCCAAATTCACTGTCAAGGAGAACTCCACCAGGAGAAAGGAATTCCCAACATCACCGCTCAGGACTCGGGAATATACAGGCCTCTGCACCACGTCAAGATTTCTCAGTATATTTAAATCAATGTTTCTCAAAGTATCAAAACCTAATCTGAATAATTCACATTGGCATTACATTCCTTTACAGTTCACTATCGATGATAAGATTTAAAATAGCCTTTCAATAGAAAATAGCTCAACCATATCAAATAATATTCCTTGATAATCAATGCATCCCCCATGACACTACATACTATGCTTCATCCTACGCTCTCTGTGAAAATACCAAGCAGAGAGAGAGACACACACAAGGGAAAAATCTAAAGACAATTTATAGTCTTCTACAGCACTTGGAAAATCCTTCAAAACCATTTAAGAATCCTTTTGATTTTCTTTTTCTGATAATGGCGTATATTGGTGTAAGAAGTAAACAACTTTTTGAAAATAAAACAAATGGCAATGTTTACTACACTTGTGCAAATTTCGTGGTTGTGATCCTACATACATCGAGTTAGTATCTACAGGCTAGATAGATATCAGGTGTTCTTCCACACACAAAAAAAATCTGTGTCCTTTTGTGAAGCTCCCACTGACAGATATTGTGAGAATAAGAGGCAGTGAATAAATGGCAAAATAAACCTTATAGATGAAAAATTGTTTGTGGTATGGGTGGCAAATAAGCACAATGTCCCTTTAAACCCTGAATTAGAAGTTCCCCAAAACTGGTCAGTAAAATATTTCTCTTATCCATGCAGAAGTTCCCTTTGAAATAAACATGGCTTCCCAAGTCAATTTTGTAGTGAAGAATTGTCTCAGAATTCTTAAAATTTGAATACCTCATGTAGAAAGGCAATTAAAATGCAGCAAGGGAAATGAAAAAAAAGATATTGCTGAGAAAACTTAGCAGGTCTGCCAACAACTGTAGAGAGAAAGCAGAGTTATAATTTCAGGTTCAGTAACCCTTCTTCAGAACCCGAAACATTAAATCTACTTTCTCTCCACAGATGCTCCAAGACTTGCTGAGTTTTCCCAGCAATTTCTATTTTTGATTATAATTTCAAGCATCTACAGTTCTTTTTTTTTGTTTAATGAAAATATAGAACATAGAAAAGTACAGCGCAGAAAGGCCCTTAGGCCCACGATGTTGTACTGAGACTTAATCCTAATGTAAAATATAGTAACTTAACCTACACACCCCTCAACTCATTGTTATCCATGTGCATGTCCAGCAGTCACTTAAATGTCCTCAATGACTTCGCTTCAACTACCTCAGCTGGCAATGTATTCCGTGCATTCACAACTCTCTGCATAAAGAACCTACCTCTGATGTCTCCTTTATACCTTCCTCCTAATATCTTCAAACTATGACTTCTCATACCAGTCAATCCTGCCCTCGGGAAAAGTCTCTGGCTATCGACTCGATCAATTCCTCTCATTAGTTTGTACACCTCAATCAGATCTCCTCTATTCCTCCTCTCCAGAGAGAAAAGTCCAAGCTTATTCAACTTTTCTTCATAAGGCAAGCCCTCCAGTCCAGGCAGCATCCTGGTAAACCTTCTTTGCACCCTCTCTAAAGCCTCTGTATCTTTCCTATGGTGGGGCGACCAGAACTGGACACAATATTCCAAGTGTGGCCTCACTAGGGACTTGTAGAGCTGCAGCAAAACCTCGCAGCTCTTAAACTCGATCCCCCTGTTAATGAAAGCCAAAACACCATATGCTTTCTTAACAACCCTATTCACTTGGGTGGCAACTTTGAGGGATCTATGTACTTGCACACCAAGATCACTCTGTTCCTCCACACTGCCAAGGGTGCTGTCTTTAATCCTATATTCAGCATTCGAGTTCAATCTTCCAAAACGCATCACTTCACATTTATCCAGGTTGAACTCCATCTGCCATTTCTCAGCTCAGCTCTGCATCCTGTCTATGTTGCGCTGCAGCCTGCAGTATCCCTCTATACGATCGACAATACCTCCAACCTTTGTGTCATCTGCAAATTTACTAACCCATCCATCAACCTCCTCATCCAAGTCATTTATAAAAACTACAAAGAGCAGAGACCCAAGAACAGAGCCCTGTGGGACCCCACTCAACATTGTCTTCCAGGCAGAATACATTCCATCTACAACCACTCTCTGCCAGATAGCCAAATCCTCTGTATCCCATACTTCCTGACTTTATGAATGAGCCTACCATGGGGAACCCTATCAAACGTCTTGCTGAAATCCATATACACCACATCCACTGCTCGGCCGTCGTTGACCTGTCTTGACACCTCCTCAAAGAACTCAATAAGATATGTGAGGCATGACCTGCCCCTCACAAAGCCATGCTGACTACCTTTAATCACACTATGCTTTGCCAAATAGTCATAAATCCTATCCCTCCGAATTCTTTCCACAACTTTGCTGACCACAGACGTAAGACTGACTGGTCTGTAATTGCCAGGGATTTCCCTATTACCCTTCTTGAAAAGTGGAACATTCGCTTCCTTCCAATCCTCCGGTACAACACTCCCATGGAGACGGAGGAGGCAATTATCCTCACCAGCGGCTTAGCAACCTCCTTTCTCGTTTCCCGGAGCAGCCTAGCATAAATCTGGTCTGGCCCCGGGGATATACTTATCTTAATGTTTTCCAAAATTTCTAGCACATCATCTTCATTAATCTTGATCTGGTCAAGACTGTATTCCAGCTCCTCAAAGTTTTCATTTACAACAAGTTCCCTTTCTTTGGTGAAAACCAAAGCAAAAAACTCATTTAGGGCTTCCCCTATCTGCTCAGACTCCACGCACAAGTTCCCTCCGTTATCCCTGATCGGCCCTACCTTCTCCCTGATCATTCTCTTATTCCTCACATATGAGTAAAGCGCCTTTGGGTTCTCCCTAATCCTTCTTGCCAAGCCTTTTTCGTGCCCCTTCCTGGCTCTCCTCAGTCCATTTCTGAGCTCCTTTCTAGCAAGCCTGTAATCCTCTAACACTGTGCTAGATCCTTGCTTCCTCCACCTTACGTAAGCTGTCTTCTTCCTTTTGACGAGAAGTTCTTCTGTTCTCGTCAGCCAAGATTCCTTAATCTTACCCCTGCTTACCTGTCTCAGAGGAACAAATTTGTGCATCACTCGCAACAACTGCTCCTTAAATAGTCTCCACACGTATGCTGTGCCCTTTCTGTGGAACAATTGCTCCCAGTCTATACTTCCCAACTCCTGTCTGATTGCGCCATAATTTCCTTTTCCCCAATAACATAGCTTCCCTCGCTAACTGCACCTTTCACTCTCCAAGGCTATGCTAAATGTGAGGCAATTGTGATCACTGCCACCAAACTGCTACTCCTTTTCCCATTTTCTATGTTTCCAAATCTCGTTTCCCCCAAACATGGCAGATTGAATATAACATGATGATGGGTGCAATTAACCACTTTGAAAGGAAAAGTTGAAAAGTTCAAATATTTCAAGTTCTCCACCTCCTGGCTTGCTGTGTTCTTCGAGCCTCCTGCCTGTCTATAGAGGAAGCAGTGGAGACTGGTACAAATGCAATATTTAAAAGGAATCTAGATGGGTACATGAATAGGAAGGGTTGGAGGGATATGGCCCAAATGCTGGCAAATGATTAGATTAGATTACTTACAGTGTGGAAACAGGCCCTTCGGCCCAACAAGTCCACACCGACCTGCAACCCACCCAGACCCAATCTCCTACATTTACCCCTTCACCTAATACTATGGGCAATTTAGCATGGCCAATTCACCTAACCTGCACATTTTTGGATTGTGGGAGGAAACCGGACCACTCAGAGGAAACCCAAGCAGGTACTGGGAGAATGTGCAAACTCCACACAGAGAGTCGCCTGAGGCGGGAATTGAACCTGGGTCTCTGGCGCTGCGAGATAAATGGGACTCTATTATCTGGCTGGCATGGACAAGTTGGATTAAAGGGTCTGTTCCCGTGCTGTACAATTCTATGACTCTAAGGGGATATTGCAGAAAGATACAACTGGGATATTAGACCAACCATGACTTTACAGAATGACAAAAGGTTTACTCCCAGTCCTATTGTTTCTTTTCAAAGTGCTTATCTTGTAGCCAATCTTAGTCAATCTATGCAGTAGATTTCATAACAGCCCAAAATTTTAACAAAATAACTCTCACTTCAAGGTGAGAGTTTCTGAACTAAAGAAGCACTTGCAATGTCATCTTAATTTTTTTGATTCTTTATTCCTATTGAATAACATATTAAAAAACATTAAAACTTTCAATTGTTTTAGCCGATTTCCAAGTGATTAGAAACTTGTAATAGAAACAGTGACATAATTGATCATGTGTTGGTCTAGTGATCAAAGTAGTAAATCAACTGAAAATCAAAATTAGCAGTTCAAATTGCAAAATAGAAATTCAATATCAGCATTGTGCCCATGTGATATTGCTGCTTATAAAAATACATAAGCAGAAGATGCACAATGAGGACAAACAAGAAGAAAGCTTCATCAATTCTGCAAACAGTCACGTAATTTAAAATGAAATGCCAGAGGGAATTTAATAAATTGTGCATTATACTGAACAGCTTTTCCAGATTATAACAGTTTCTACTCAGTAATTTTATAAAATAAACCATTTATAGTTAGGAGAACAAGAGCTCTATATGATAGAGCAGAAAGTTTAATGCAATCAGTTTCACAAATTTTTGACCCAACTACTGTGCTTGTGACTCATATTTGGAATTTCTCTCATTACAGGCACGATTGTGGAAAATTAGACAATGAAGTCTCTGAAATACTGCAACAAAAAAAAACACAAAAACTAATGCACTTTAATTTTCTCTAATGATGATGTAACACATCAGTTGATCTCTTGCTTTGAAAAAGAAATCATTGGAACAAAATTACATCGTCTTGACAAACTACAAAATACTATTTTTAAAATACAGACAAGTACATGACATCCCAACTTCACATCTACTGGTTGAATCATTGGTAAAATACCCTAAGTTCACATTGTACCCATTGTACATTTCATTTCCAATACTGGCCATGGAATTTAATGAGTCCTTAAGTAAAAATTAGTCATTTTAAATCACTTTAAATTCCCTCATTAAACTTCATCTGCCTACTCTTTGCCCACACACTGAATCTGTCTATATCTCTCTGCACTCTGTCATCCACACCACTTGCCTTCCCACCTATGTTCGTGTCATCTGTAAACTTGGCGATAGCACATTCACTTTCCTCATCCAAGTCATGAATATATATCATAAACAATTGTCAGACCAGGATTGATCTGTGACAGTCCATTGGTTACAGGTTGTCATCATGAAAGTGACCCTGTACCCCAATTCTGTCTATTAGTTAGTCAATCCTCTACCTATGCTAACACACTACTTCCAATGCCATCCTATTAAGTAGCCTAATGGGTGGTACCTTAACACCTTCTGAAAATCTAAATGTATTACATACATAGCTCCACCATTATCTAGCCTACTTGCTAACTAGTGAAAGGATTCTACAAAAATAGTCAGGCATGATTTCCTTTTCGTAAAGTCATGCGGTCTCTGCTTAATCATATAATTTATTTCTAAATGTTCTGCTGTGTTATCTGTCACAAATGACTAACATTTTCCCAACTTGCCCATAGTTGTGTTTTGTTTTTGTCTTCTTCCTTTTTAAATAAAGATGTTCCAATAAATTTGAATTAATTTATTCCAATTTTTTGGAAGAGTCATACAGCATGGAAAAGACCCTTCAGTCCAACTCGTCCATGCTGACCAATACCTAAACTGAACTAGTCCCATTGGCCTGCATTTGGCCCATATCCCTCTAAACCTTTCCTATTCATATAACTGTCCAAATGCCTTTTAAATGCTTTAATTGTACCCACCTCCACGCTTCCTCTGGCAACTCATTCCATATGCACACCACCCTCAGTGAAAAAGCTGCATCTTGGGTCCCTTTTAAATCTTTCCCCTCTCACCTTAAACCTATGCCCTCTAGTTTTGGACTCTCCCACCCTTGAAAAAAGACTTTGACCATTCACCCTATCTATGCACATTACGATTTTGTAAACCTCTATAACCCCTCAACCTCCTATGCTCCAAGGTAAAAAGTCCCAATAAAAAAAGATTTAGCGAATTCTTCCAACATGTTGGAAGGAACGAACCATAACAGCTTGATTGCCATAAGAAGTCTGTGACCATCATTACATAAAGTGATTCAAATAGGAATGCTGTGAAATGGAGGAAATTCACAGGGATATGGGAATAGGGATAAACAGGAATACTAGGATAGGGAGGCCACATAGGAATATCAGGATAGGGAAGGTAGAAAAGAGCTGGGATAGGGAAGTTACAACTGAAATATCTGGACACGGTGCAAACAAAACTTTTTGGATAATAAGAGGAAGAATTTCTAAGCCAACACGCAACCCATAGAATTTCTTTCCAGCAGTAATCTGCATTGAACACTACTGCTACAAATATGAGACAACCTTATAGTGAATACTGGAAAAACTTAAATTACCCAGAGCCTGAGTTAAAGAGAGTCTTGGAGAGCTACAACAGAGAAAAAGGCCCTTTGGCCCAACAACTGAGTTATTCACAGTGCCTGTCAAAAAAAAAACCATCTAAGGCACAGTGGTTAGCACTGCTGCCTCTCAGTGCCAGGGACACGTGTTCAATTCCCACCTCAGACAACCGTCTGTGTCGAGTTTGCACATTCTCCCAGTGTCTGCGTGGGTTTCCTCCGGGTGCTCCAGTTTCCTCCCACAGTCCAAAGATGTGCAGGTTAGGTGAAATGGCCATGCTAAATTGCCCGTAGTATTAGGTGGATTAGTCAATCTAATCTAATCAAAAAATTGCTTCATATTTACTTTTGCAGTAATAATTTATCTACATTTCTAGTAGGTCCTCCCTTCATCAGCAAGTTTCAGTAAATATAGGGAGGTGGGTTTCTCTTCGGAAGGTTGGTGTGAACTTGTTGGGCCGAAGGGCCTGTTTCCATGTTGTAGGTAATCTAATCTAATCTAAGTATTATCTCTGCAAGTATTTTCCAATACAAGACTCTCTGTTGAAAATGCGGAGTCTCTTGCTATTACATTTTCATAGACAATCCAATACACAAATTAAAGAGGTGGAGAATAGGCCTTTCACCGCATCTATTATGACGCCTCAAAGTTTTCCTAGTTTATTAGATGAGCTCAGCCTTGGTGGAAGTTGGTCTTCACGCACACAGAGCACTCAAATGTGCAAAAAAAAATGGAAATAATACTTAGCTTTTCATACAGGTCTGTCACACAAAACAGATGACAGCAGACAAGGAGCAATGCAGAAATATTTCTCAACTTCATGAATTTTGACAAGACCAAACTGTCTGCTGGCTAATTTTGGAAAAATGCTGTTGTCTCGGTGAAATTTACACTTGTCATGGTTGTATAAGGTTGATCTCTGATGTAGCAAGAATAATTGTTGGGTCATTTTAAAGAAAATTCTATTGGATTGACATGCCTCGATTCTCCACATAATGGACCTATATTGCATGTCTAAGATATAATAATAATTAATGATTGCAGCTGCAAAAGGGCGGCACGGTGGCTCAGTGGTTAGCAGTGCTGCCTCACAGCGCCAGAGACCCGGGTTCAATTCCCACCTCAGCCGACTGTGTGTGGAGTCTGTACATTCTCCCCCGTGTCTGCGTAGGCTTCCTCCGGGTGCTCCGGTTTCCTCCCACAATCCAAAAATGTGCAGGTTAGGTGAATTGTCCATGCTAAATTGCCCATAGTGTTAGGTGAAAGGGTAAATGTAGGGGGGTAGGTTGCACTTTGGCGGGTTGGTGTGGACTTGTTGGGCCGAAGGGCCTGTTTCTGCACTGTAAGTAATCTAATCTAATCAAAAAATTGCTTCATATTTACTTTTGCAGTAATAATTCATCTACATTTCTAGTAGGTCCTCCCTTCATCAGCAAGTTTCAGTAACCATGAATTTGGTTGTACTGCAACGTACATTCCATAAGAAGGCAATATATGTAATAATTACCTACAAATTATATACAGAGGGGTTTCTCTTTTACCTCTCAACATCAGCTTATGTTGTTGATGGAGTAAAACAAAACCAAGTTCAAGATCAATATACAGAGGAACCTCAATTATCTGGCATTCGATTGTCTGAATATCAGATTATCTGGCAAGATCACGATATTTGGTTAAACTATGTCATCCAGCATTTGATTGTCTCGAATTTGATTAACCAAATGAAATACTCCCTACCCATGTCCTTCGGATAATCAAGGTTCCTCTATATAAAAATAAAATAGGCAGAGATTTCTTGAATTAAAAACGATGTAATGGCTGAGCTTTTAGAATTCATAATAGAAGCAGCATGGCTTCATGAAGGGGAATCTATGCCTGACAAATATATTAGACCTCTTTGAGAGGAACCAGTAGATAATCTGGATATCCAAAAAGTACTCAAATAAGGTACTGTATGTAGTAAGGTAAGAACACAGTGTTGACAGTAGCATATCAACATGGATAAAGGAGTAGCTTATTAATAAAACAGTAGACAAAGTTCTTAGATAGAAAGTTTGCAGAAGGGAGGCATTTTCGGGTCGAATATAGTGGAGTGTCACAAAGATCAGTGCGGAGGCCACAATCTCTATTAATGATTTGGCAATAGTCCATCCAATCCCCTAATTCCAGTTTACCAATAACAGAATAATACATGGGAAGGTAAGCAGTAGGAATGACAAAGTGTCTCCAGATGGCTAGACACAGGTTAAGGGAACGGACAAAAACTTGGACAACTAGGTTGAACCTATAGTTATTGGAGTTTAGAAGAATGAGAGGAGACTTTATTGAAATGCACAAGATTCTTAGGGGGCTTGACAGGGTAGATATTAAGAGATCTTTCTCCTCCTTGTGGGAGAGTACAAAACCTGAGAGCTTAATCTTGAAATAAAAGGTCATCCATCCATTTAAGACAATGATAAGGAGGAATTCCTTCTCCCAGAAGGTAGTTACTTGAAATCATTTACTTTCCTGGCCTAGATAGAACACTGCCCAATATTTTCCTCCCCACTCATTATACTGCATTGAGTTCAGCCGGAACAATATAGCACAAAAGGAAGATGCCATATATTTTCTATTCTTAACAGACAATGCTTCTTTGACCTAGGGAACTGAGCAAACATCAGGTCCTGGAGTCAGACGCAAGCATGGACCCAAAAGCAGCCTTCCAGAATACTTTCCCCAACTGAAGACAAAGCCTCGGGGAATAACCTGAAGGCAATGATTCTACTGAACAATAAAGAGTCAGGAGGCCAGTTACTTGTTGAAGGCCTGTGAATACAGAGTAGGGCTTTACCTTGCTTGAGAATCTGCCTGAAGTGTTGGGATTGGTGCACTGAAACATGAGAAATTTATATATATTTTACATATCATTTAGTTTAGATTTTGCAAACTTTTAATTAGTGGCATATGGGTCTTCTGTACACCTGAAGAGTTTTAACAATTAACTTGCAGATTTTTTTTTGGCTAAACAAGATGTCTGAGAAAGAGAGAGGTAGTCCAGAGGCTGCTGGGAAGTTATTTACACTGGGAATTTTTTTGGGAGTGAAACAGTAAACAGTTGAGCATTATGCTTTTTAGGTTAGAAGATCAAGGATTCATCTTTAATCTTGATTAGGGAAACATCCACTGAGGAAAAATGTTTAATTCATTTTTAGTTTGTGTAGTCTGCAGAAGTTTAGATTGAAGCCAGATGTGTAAAACAGTTGCTCCTCAAAAAGGGAGGTAGTTTAGGACTGTTAAGAAATAGGTTACTTCAGTATAAGAATTTTTGTTTAAAAAGTCTAGACCAGAAATGTTTGGTTACAACCTGAAGGAACTGTTTGAAGCTGAGCAAGTCTAAACTCAATTATGCGAAGGCTCCAGAAAAAGCCGATCATACTCTCAAGATGGAAAATTGAAGCCATGGTTAAATTATCCCCTAAAAATGTAAAAGAGAAGGAAATTTGCTCCAGTGTGAGTATTGTAAAGGGGGGTTTTGGGGATTAGCATTTTACCATGTTTCAGATTTTTTTTAAGTACATTTACTTAATATATATTATATGTAAATAGTTATTATAAATGTAAATAGCTTGATTTATTCTATTTTAATTTCATTTCTTTTGTGTAATAAACTTCTGTGTGTTGTCAAACCCAAATCTGCAGTATTGTGTGTTGGTATTTTGGTGGAAGACCACCTCATTAAAACCAAAAGGAAAAAAAACAAAATCTGATCTATCAAACCAGAACTCAGTAGGGAATATGACTTGCCATTAATTACACCAGCTGGGATCATAACAGTTGGAGCCAGGATCTATTTCTACATAGCAATATGGTACAGTAACAGGTTCCCTCTCACATGTCACTTTACCATGTTCAGCACTGAACATATTGTTGCTCCTATGGAACACAAACATGAGTATTATCACCTGATGAACTTTCTTTGCTAGACATGAGAGATGACCTCAGTGCTCTCCCTGGAGTAGGGCAGATTGAAAAGTCTCACTTCCTGTGTCACAAACTTAGAGACTGGGCTTTTGCTTTTATTCTGCTGTCAGGTAGAGAACTTAGGTTTGACAGCTGAAAGTAGCAAAATTAATGAGGTAAACTGGATTCACTTTGAAACCAAAAACAAATTTCGGCTTCCTAATGCACATGCAGTACCAAGATAATCATACTAAATTGAAGGTAGAGGTTATAGTTGGCAGCAGTATTCAATAACTGTGCTAAAATGAAAATACATCATTAGAACAAAACAAGGTCAGTTGCACAGATGCTCATTTCTAAGATACAGAATAGCCCATTTTGTTTCATTGTTAACTGGATCAAATGGGAAATATGTCACAAATGCATTAACATTTGGGATATCACAAGATAGTTGCCCTTACGTCTTTGTCCTACTTTGCCCTAACAAGCTAACAACTTAATGCCTGAACAGCAATTGCAAATCTTCCTTTAAAATTTGCAATTAATTTGAAATAATTATTGCCTAAATGTTTGCAATCTGTCTTACTATTAATCCCTTCATGTCATCTTTCTCTTTTGTCCTCTTCACGGTTACTTATTCGGTGTTCCAAGTTGTTCTGCCTATCACGGCAGAGATCCTTATCAATTGATTAATGAGTGGACAAGACTCTGGCAGATGAAGTTCAATGCGTGGAAGTGTGAGGTCATCTACTTTAACTCTGAGGAAGTCAAATTGGAATATTTTATAAATGGCTGAGAGATTACAAAGTGTAGAGAAAGAAGAGAATTTGGGTGTCCAAGTACACAAAACATTAAATGGGCATTAGACACACATATGGATAATAATGGAATGGTGTAGGTTAGATGGGCACCAGATTAATTTTGCAGGTTGGCACAACATCGAGGGCTGAAGAGCCTATATTGTGCTGTAACATTCTATTACTGTAAAAGTTATTGTGCCCAAAAGCAGCCTTCCAGAATACTTTCCCCAACTGAAGACAAAGCCTCGGGGAATAACCTGAAGGCAATGATTCTACTTCAGGTTAGAACATAATGACTAAAGACATTGAGGGTTTGGTTAAGAAAAAGAAGGAAGCATATGTCAGGTATAGACAGGATCCTTAGAAGAGTATAAAGGAAATAGGAGTATACTTACGAAGGAAATCAGGAGGGCAAAAAGGGGACACGAGATAGCTTTGGCAAATAGAATTAAGGAGAATCCAAAGGGTTTTTAACAAATATATTAAGGACAAAAAGGTAACTAGGGAGAGAATAGGGCCCTTCAAAAATCAGCAAGGCAGCCTTTGTGTGGAGCCACAGAAAATGGGTGAGATACTAAATGAATATTTTGCATCAGTATTTACTGTGGAAAAGGATATGGAAGATATAGACTGTAGAGAAATAGATGATGACATCTTGCAAAATGTCCAGATTACAGAGGGGGAAGTGTTGGATATCTTGAAACGGTTAAAGATGGATACATCCCCAGGACCTGATCAGGTGTACCCAAGAACTCTGTGGGAAGCTCGAGAAGTGATTGCTGGGCCTCTTGCCGAGATATTTGTATCATCGATAGTCACAGGTGAGGTGCCGGAAGACTGGAGATTGGCAAACGTGGTGCCACTGTTTAAGAAGGACGATAAAGACAAGCCAGAGAACTATAGACTGGTGAGCCTGACCTCGGTGGTGGGCACGTTGTTGGAGCGAATGCTGAGGGAAGGACAGGACGTACATTAGATTAGATTAGATTACTTACAGTGTGGAAACAGGCCCTTCGGCCCAACAAGTCCACAACGACCCGCCGAAGCGTAACCCACCCATACCCCTACATTTACCCCTTTTAACCTAACACTACAGGCAATTTAGCATGGCCAATTCACCTGACCCGCACATCTTTGTGACTGTGGGAGGAAACCGGAGCACCCGGAGGAAACTCACGCAGACACGGGGAGAATGTGCAAACTCCACACAGTCAGTCGCCTGAGTCGGGAATACATGTATTTGGAAAGGCAAGGACTGATTAGGGATAGTCAACATGGCTTTGTGAGTGGGAAAGCATGTCTCACAAACTTGATTGAGTTTTTTGAAGAAGTAACAAAGAAAGTTGATGAGGGCAGAGCAGTAGATGTGATCTATATGGACTTCAGTAAGATGTTCGACAAGGTTCCCCATGGGAGACTGATTAGCAAGGTTAGATCTCATGGAATACAGGGAGAACTAGCCATTTGGATACAGAACTGGCTCAAAGGTAGAAGACAGAGGGTGGTGGTGGAACAAAGAGACCTTGCATTGCAGGTTCATAGCTCCTTGAAAGTGGAGTCACAGATAGATAGGATAGTGAAGAAGGTGTTTGGTATGTTTTCCTTTATTGGTCAGAGTATTGAGTACAGTAGTTGGGAGGTCATGTTGCGGCTGTACAGGACATTGGTTAGGCCACTGTTGGAATACTGCATGCAATTCTGGTCTCCTTCCTATCAGAAAGATGTTGTGAAACTGGAAAGGGTTCAGAAAAGATACAAGGATGTTGCCAGGGTTAGAGGATTTGAGCTATAGGGAGAGGCTGAACTGGCTGGGGCTGCTTTCCCTGGAGCATCGGAGGCTGAGGGGTGACCTTATAGAGGTTTACAAAATTATGAGGGGCATGGATAGGATAAATACACAAAGTCTTTTCCCTGGGGTCGGGGAGTCCAGAACTAGAGGGCATAGGTTTAGGATGAGAGGGGAAAGATATAAAAGAGACCTAAAGGGCAACTCTTTCTTGCAGAGGGTGGTTCGTGTATAGAATGAGCTGCCAGAGGATGTGGTGGAGCGCAGCAGGTCAGGCAGCATCTAGGGAACAGGAGAATCGACGTTTCGGGCATTAGCCCTTCTTCAGGAAGAAGAAGGGCTAATGCCCGAAACGTCGATTCTCCTGTTCCCTAGATGCTGCCTGACCTGCTGCGCTTTTCCAGCAACACATTTCCATCTCTGATCTCCAGCATCTGCAGACCTCACTTTCTCCTCAGAGGATATGGTGGAGGCTGGTACAATTGCAACTTTGAAGAGGCATTTGGATGGGTATATGAATAGGGAGGGTTTGGAGGGATATGGGCCGGGAGCTGGCAGGTGGGACTAGATTGGGTTGGGATATGGACAGGTTGGACGGAAAGGTCTGTTTCCATGCTGTACATATCTACGACTCTATGACTCTATAATCAAAAATGTTTATCAAATATTGTCCTTTGTAGGAAGGGGGTCAAAATACAAAAATAGGTAGCGGTCATGCTTGGCTGATTAAATTTAATCCTGATAAGGGTGAAGTGATGCATTTTGGGAGGTGCAATAAGGGAAGGATATACACAATGAATAGTAGGTCCCTAGGGAGTGCTGAGCAATGAAGGGACCTTGGTGTGCAAGTTGAGAGATCCTGGAAGGTGTCAGCACAGGTAGACACAATGGTGAAGAAGGCATACAGGATGATTGCCTTCATTAGCCATGGTATAGAATATAGGAACATGGAAGTGCTGTTAAAACTTTCTAAAAACATTGAGATTTGCCCACAGATGGAATGTGGAATGAAGCAACTACAACTGCACAATTGGAAGAATGTGATTACACTGGTGAGTGCGCAGAGGAGATTCAACAGGATGTTGCCCAAAATGAAAAGTCTCAATTATGTGGCGAGTCTGGTGCTGCCTGAGAGGGTAGTGGAGATAGGTATTCTCATAACATTTAAGCAGCATCTGGATGAGCACTTAAAATGCCACAGCATGGGTAGCATGGAAGAAATGCATGCAAATTGAAAAAGTTTAAAAAATCACAACACCAGGTTATAATCCAACAGGTTTAATTGGAAGCACTAGCTTTCGGAGCGCTGCCCCTCCATCAGGTGGTTGTGAGCAACGCTCTAAAAGTTAGTACGTCCAATTAAACCTGGACTAAAACCTGGACTATAACCTGGTGCTGTGTGATTTTTAACTTTGTACACGCTAGTCCAACACCGGCATCTCCAAATCATGCAAATTGAATTTGTGTACTTTGATGCTGGTTGCTCTGAACACACACAGTGAGCCAAAGGGCCTGTTTCTATGTGGTATAACTGTTTGCCTCAGTAATGCAGAGCCTCGATCAGACTCCATCTGTATTAATGCATTTAGTTTGGGCAATGCAATACAGAAAGCATATACCTGTACTAGCTTTGGAAGAGATTACAGCACAGGATAGATCCAGAGCAGTTTTTCTTCTTGCAGAAAAATCAATAATGGACACATATAAAATTAGTTCTCAAAAAAGGATTGTAAGGTGGCTTTTTTTTTTGCCTTTACACAAAGGGTCGTAAGGAAGCTGGAACTCTCTTCCCAAAAGGATGTGAATGTCAGGACAATTCAGCTTTTCCAAGACAGGAATCAGTGGTGGGAAGAAACTTCAAGTGGCTAATAGAGATCATTGAAGGTACTGTTCTGCTCCTGTAGATTCATCAGTCTGAATAGCACTAAGAGAAATCATCCCCAATATAATGTTTAGCAACAGAGGGTATAGGTAATTGGATTGTGGATGGCTAAATAGAATTCAGCTACAGATCAGCCATGATCTAAGAATAGCTGGATAAGGTCCAGGGATGAAACGGCCTGTTCCTCAAGATTATTTCTCATCAGGTGCTCAAAATATTTAAAATAAATATTAATTTTCACAAACTTAATTAGAAGTTTCAAAACTGCTAAAATCTGCAGTGTAAAGAGTAATGTAACATCTCTTTGCCCCATATGGTTGCTTTTAAAATACATCCATATGCTTAAGTCCTTGAATCCACTTTTTCTTTCAGATAATGGTCAGAGTTGTACAAACTGATCTGATAGAATGATTATTGCAGATGTGTTTGCAGCATTTACTCAGACATTTAATACTTTCCATTTGTTGCAGCATTTTACAAATATGAAAACAATACAGTATTTATAATACACATATTTCCCACCACTATGTCAGATCTGGGAGCATGATATAATGAACTGATGAAATGACTAATTAAACTCAACCATTTAAGAGGACTGAAAAGCATTCATATACTTTACTGCACTGACATAGTAATAGTTGCATTTATACAATAAAGTTTCATCAAATTATTTTGCAGTACATTCTGATTTCTGGTAACTGCAAACATGGAAACATTTAATTGTTTTTAATGCAGAACAAGGCACATCTTAAACTATCAAAGCTCCATAATGTGTTTAACTATCAGGTTATTTCAAGTATAAAATTGCATTTTCATAATTCATTTTTGATTCACTTGCATCTATATTTCTGGTAAGTGTCCAAGTAAAACTGGAAAAGTCAGCTATATAACTTCACACTTGACTGCATCAAATTAATATTTTTACAATTAAAACAAATTATATTGTTTTACACTGGCTGGGTCAGCTGGGAGTGGAAAATTTTTTTGTTGGGTAATAAGCTTGCTGCTTTCTTCTCTTTTCCTGTAAAAAAGGAAAAACCAAAGTGAAAACGAAAAAAGATTATGTCTGTAGCTTCAGACATTTAAAACATCAACTTATTCAAGTGACCTCCAATGCAAAAGGTTTGCTTTCACAGCTGCCTCCGTCATTAAAGTCATGGAATGGGCTCATCGGTCTGTTTCAAGTGCTGCACAGATGGAAAATTTGCGTCAGGATCTGAAATTCCAGAAAATGCTCACAAATGACTTCCATACAAACAATCCGAGTAGAAGATATGTTAATTGCATAATAATAATGACATTTTAATTTTTAACAAAGTGCCATTTAGAAAGGATTTTATCTTGTCATTGCACCTGCACT
Organism: Chiloscyllium plagiosum; assembly: GCF_004010195.1. NCBI lineage: Eukaryota > Metazoa > Chordata > Chondrichthyes > Orectolobiformes > Hemiscylliidae > Chiloscyllium > Chiloscyllium plagiosum. The sequence goes on along the minus strand of NC_057711.1, from coordinate 54,133,642 downwards.
TATTACCTAAATGAGTGAATAATAAATGCTTCAGCTTCATAATGAAAGCTGGATAATATCTTATATTTCTAATCATTTCATCTTCTTTTCAATTTATAGACAACTTTAATTTGCCATCTTAGTTTTACATTGCATGTTCACTAACTGTTGTTTTCTAACAAACTTGTGAATCAACTTCAAAATATCAAATTGAAACAAAATCAAAAATTAAGAACCAAAGTTTTATTTTGATTTCAATGCTTAGTTACAGATAGGGTATCCTTGTTATTAAATCTTCCTCTGTGACCAGCTGGCAAAAAAAATCATTTGAAGTGCTCTTCTTCAATCATCAACCATCTTCAAAACCAAACAGTGTACTCAGCTCTATTTCATACCACAGTGCAGAGTTTGCACAATGCACATTCTCCCAGTGTCTGCGTGGGTTTCCTCCGGGTGCTCCGATTACCTCTCACAGTCCAAAAATGTGCAGATTAGGTGAATTGGCCACGCTAACTTGCCCATAGTGTTAGGTGGAGGGGTAAACGTAGGGGAATGGGTCTGGGTGGGTGCGCTTCGGCAGGTCGGTGTGGACTTGTTGGGCCGAAGGGCCTGTTTCCACGCTGGAAGTAACCTAATCTAATCTAATAAGAAAATTTCCCAAAAAGAAAATCTTCTAAAGTAGGCCAATTCAACCAATGAACAGCCATTTTCTTCCAAGCTAAATTAATTAGATTACATTACAATGTGGAAACAGGCCCTTCGGCCCAACAAGTCCACACTGACCCGCCGAAGCGCGGCCCACCCATACCCCTACATTTACCCCTTACCTAACACTACGGGCAATTTAGCATGGCCAATTCACCTGACCCTGCACATCTTTGTGACTGTGGGAGGAAACCGGAGCACCCGGAGGAAACCCACGCAGACACGGGGAGAACGTGCAAACTCCACACAGTCAGTCGCCTGAGTCGGGAATTGAACCCGGGTCTCTGGCGCTGTGAAGCAACAGTGCTAACCACTGTGCCACTGTGCCGCCCACAAATATCGTAGCGTCCTTCCTGTAGTCATTTTTTTCTACTGCCATCAGCTCTGTCAATTAAAGTCATCTTAGTTAGGATTTAATTACTTGGCCTACCAAATGAACATGCTAAATAGAAGTGATTTTTAATTTCAAAGAAAACATCTCTAATGGCTAAAGAAAGACAAACAATTCACCTACACATAGATCAGAGAGATTTCTAGAAAGAAAGCCATACATCATAAGTCTTCTGTTAGAAGCTAAAAGCTTAGATCTTTCAGAACATGTTGCTGAAATCCTATTTGGATTTTAAGCAGAGAGTGGGCACACTCTTAAGTAAAATTCTATTATATATGACACTGTAACATTCAATGTGAGATTAATTTTTTCTCCTGCTGAGATACAAGTTCAGTGAAGTGGACACAAATTATACTACTCCAGTTTACAAGGTTCATTTACTTTAATAAAGAAAATTAAAAGATTATCCCAAAAGTAAGCACAAACAAAAGCCACCGCAAGCCAAGGCAGCATGCTGAGGCTCACCATTGACACTGCATATTATTATTGCTTTTGTTAAACATTTCAAACAGCCGGTTGTAATGCAAAACACTTCCACAAGGTTTTAACTGGAAGAGGCAGCTGAAAAGACAGGCAGTAATGGAAAAGGAACTTATGTAGGGAAATGAACAAAGAAGAAAAGCAGAAAGCAGCTTTCAGTCAAAACTTTACTGAAACGCCATGTTCACTATAGCTTTTTCTGATTTCTGAAACAGCCCAGATTATCTGTTGTCTTCTTTTAAAAATACCTTACCTCACCCTCACATAACAAGCAACACAGGATCATCCTTGTCCTGGAGCCCTTCCATCACAAATGGCCATAGGCATTTAATGTATTATGCATGAAAATCAGCAAACAACAGCTGATTCAAAAAGCCTGCAGCAAAGTGGGCTCAAGAGGAAAGCATTAAAATCAAATGTCATTTACCTTCATTGTATTCATTTTGTAACTGAACAACAAAGACCAACTAAACTCATTAATTCCACCAGATTTAACCACTACCCTGATCTGCTTAATTAGTATCAAAAAGGAATGAAGAAAAATTCAAAGCAACACCAGGTTTTTTCAGGTCAAATATATTCTCCTTCTCTTCCTCCTGCACTGGACATGCACAGTGTAGCCAGGAATAAAATGCCTTGGTTATATGATCATATATGCAGAGGAACGTGACAAACACCTTAAGGTGCTGAAGGATGCCCTCATAAGAACAAAGTTAAAAATCACACAACACCAGGTTATAGTCCAACAGGTTTAATTGGAAGCACACAGCTTTTATTGGTGTTGTGTGATTTTTAACTTTATAAACCCCAGTCCAACACCAGCATCTCCAAATCATGACTTATAAGAACAGAGTATGATGCTCAACTCATTGATTGCCAGTTCCGACATGCCACAGCAAGAAACCGTAATGACCTCCTCGGGAGACAGACACGGGATGCAACCGATAGGGTACAGTTTGTTGTCCAGTACTTCCCAGGAGCAGAGAAACTACACCACATTCTTCGCAGCCTGCAACACATTATCGATGAGGATGAGCACCTCACCAAGACCTTCCCTATGCCTCCACTTCTCGCCTTTAAACAACCGTCAAACCTTAAACAGACCATTGTTTGCAGCAAACTGCCCAGCCTTCAGGACAACATTGACCACAACAACGTACAACCCTGACATGGCAACCACTGCAAGACATGTCAGAGTATCGACATGGATACTACCATTGGGGTGGCACGGTGGCTTAGTGGTTAGCACTGATGCCTCACAGTGCCAGAGATCTGGGTATGATTCCAACCTCGGGCAACTGTCTGTGTGGGGTTTGCACATTCTCCCAGAGTCCGCGTGCACTTCCACCCACAGTCCAAAGATGTGCAGATCAGGTGAATTGGCCATGCTAAATTGCCCATAATGTTAGATGCATCAGTCAGAAGGAAATGGGTCTGGGTGGGTTAATCTTCAGAGGGTCGGTGTGGACTTGGGCCAAATGGCCTGTTTCCACACTAGGGAATCTAATCTAAAATGAACCTAATCTAATCACATGTGGAGACACCACCCATGTACAACAGGTACTCATGTAACTCAGCTAATGTTGTCTATCTCTTACGCTGCAGACAAGGATGCCCCGAGGAATGGTATATTGGCAAGACCAAGCAGATGCTACGATAATGGATAATTGGACACCGAGCAACAATCACCAGACAGGGATATTCCTTTCTAATCGGAGAACACTTCAGCGGTCAGGGACATTCGGTCTCGGATCTTCGGATGACCATCCTCCAAGGCGGACTTTGGGATACCCAATAATGCAGAGTGGCCGATCAGAGGCTGATAGGCAAGTTCGGTACCCACGATGATGACCTGAACCGGGACCTTGGGTTCATGTCACATTACAGGTGACCCCACTACACTATACACTCTCTCACAGACACACACACTCAAGCAGACCCTCTCTCATAAATATGCTCTCAGACACACACACACCCTCTCACCGGCTTATACTCTGTCACGCACACACTCATACATGCAAAAACACACTCACTCCTCTCACATGCGCATGTGCGTACACACACACACTCATGCATGCAAAAACACACTCACTCCTCTCACATGCGCATGTGCGTACACACACACACACACACACACACACACACACGTCTGTGGGGTGAATTTGCATTTGCAGAACTGTATTTGCAAATACATTGCATTTTTGCTCAAAAAGCACAGAACGTGTAGACAGTCAATCCATATAACATTTTTAAAATTCCTACTTTGGAAATAGAACCAGTCTGACTTTAGATTGGGATAAAGACACACTCTAACCTCACACCTTTAAAACATTGTCTGAGCTGAGAAGTTCACTTTTTTTTAAATAAAACCTTGTTACCTCAAGAATGGTGACTTAAAAGAAGTTCTGGGATTTACATATTTATGAACCAAAACCGCAACCCATTCTAAAAGATGAAAAACTTAACAGCAATCTAAGTTTGTTCACTATATCATTTTAATTGCATGACACTTATCTTTTGCTATAAATTCTGTGTCTTATGATTCTGCTCCACTAGTTACCTGACGAAGCAGCAGTGCTCCGAAAAGGTAGTACTTCCAAATAAACCTGTTGGCCTATAACTTGATGATGTGGGATTTTTAACTTTGTCCATCACAGTCCAGCATCGGCACCTCCACATCATATTATTAGTGCAAGCCTTAATGTTGGAAATGTCAGATTGGGACAGTGGGGTGAAGCACAAACAGAATGGTTACCAAGCTCGGAGCCCAGGAGCTGCTATTTGAATCCATTGCCACACACAGACTGCCTTTTTCATGCCCTGTACCTTTTTGTTTAAAAAAGAAAACAAGTCTAAGTGAACCACCACAAGGTTCTACCTGTCTCACACCTTAAAGGTTTAACTTGTTATGTCAAGCTCTAAACTAATCTGAGGGAGGTTTTCCAAACACCTGATTCAAATACATTGTTTTTCATTCAACTTGTGGATGGCTCATTTGATGCCTCAGTTGGTATTCTCAGGCAAGTGTAAATATCAAAACCCTAAATTCAGAAGGAATGCAAATACTGTATGCATTTAGATATTTTCCAGTACCTATATGAAAGACTTCATTTGTCTAAATGCTGTGCTACCCAAGTGCTTGTCTGCTTTTTATTATGGATATTTCAAGCTTTGCTTTTCCCTTTGATACAGCTGATGCCCATCTTGTCAACAGAGAAGGAAGGCAAATGGACAGTTGACAGTTTCGACCAAGTCTTGAAATACCAATAATTTTTGATTGTTCAAGATGACAAACCTGCAGAGTAACAGGGTGACACAGAATAGAAGCCCTTTCCATCTTGGGCTTATTAAATGAAAACTAATTCTATAGTAGGATGATGACTTGTGAACTTTGGAAGCCAGTGGCGTAGTGGTAATGTCACTGGATTAGCATTCTGTTCTGGGGGCACGAGTTTGAATCTCACTGTGGCAAGTGGTGAAATGCAAATTCAGTAAAACCTGGAATTAGAGGGTTGGTCCAAATGTGACCATGTAACCACTGTCAATTGTTGTAAAACTCCAACTGGTTCATTAATGTCCATTAGTGGAGGAAATTGGTTTACGTCACCTGGTCTGGCTACCATGTGACTCTAGACCAGCAGCAATGTGGTTGACTGTTACTGTCCTCTGAACTACCAGGGCTGGACAATAAAAGCTGACCTAGCCAGCAATGCAGACATCCTCAGAATGAGAGACCTATCAGGTGACACAGGAGTGAGTGAGGAGGATGCTGGTTGCCAAGGTGGAGTGGGCACAATGTCTATCTCTGTTCATCAGAACTGTATTAGAGCTATTTTTAAAAAATCATAAAGTGGCCCTCAGGCATCACTTCCCCTCAACCCAACACAGACATTCATTATAAACCCATCCATGTCTATCCACTACCCTGCTCACTAATCCAATCATTGATACTCAGATTCGCCATGCTAACTCATGCTCAGCCACCCAATACCACTACTCTCAAACCCTCCATGCAAACCTTTGTAGCTATAAAAGACATGGGGTGGACAGAGGTGCAATGTTATCCTCTATCCACCCTACTACTTTATTTCAATGTACATCAAACAATGTATCTCCACCGTGCTACTGCACCAAGAATCTACCAAGGATCAACCTCAGGATCCAAGCAGAAAAATAAATAAAATGAAGTTGCAAGTGTCTACTGCAAAATTGATTTCCAAAAACTCCTCTCACAATATTTACTTCCTTTCAACTACTTAACCTTTGTAAAATACACACAAGATTAGAGTGCTTCTCTTGGATGTAGGTTTGCTTGCTGAGCTGGAAGGTTCTTTTTCAGACATTTCATCACCATACTAGGTAACGTCTTCTCCTTTCTAAAAAGCAGCATGGATTAATGGCCCTAATTTTAAGGGTCTATAATCACTTAGAGCTGTCAATCAAACTGAAATGGAAGGTATCCCACTACCATAATGGAAGGTTGTGAGAATCAGTCATACAGCACTAATCCAGTAAGGATAACCCTCAGGCCTATGTCGCAGACACAGTAAAGAACTAGAAATGATTAAAAAAACAAAGTTCTTTTACCCCAAATAATGAAAGAGCAATATTTTAAATTGCCTTAATAATCATTTTTGACAGCACTCTTGACGATTCCAATGAGCTAATACACTTTTTGCACACATTAATTTCTATTTTTAAACAATCCCCAAGGACATCTTATCTCTTGCAAAAGGCACACAACCTCCCCCAATGATGTCCTGGAACCACATCCGATTACCACACCTCTCTAAAAGGGTGGCATTACCTCTAAAGCTGTCCGTTAAGCTAAGAACTGCTCCAATATAAGCACACACTGTGTTCTCACTCCTGGGTAATGAAAAACAGACAGAACTGGAGGCAGCTTCTGTTTTACTTTTAACTATGAACAACATATGTAATTTGGAACATCCCCTATTCTTGTGCCTGCAAAAGATGGGGCCACTTTTGGAGGCAAAACATCAGACTTCAGCAAGGATGGAAAAGTTGTCTATTTGGGTATTTAATTGTCTGCCACTAATGTAGATTTATTTCATATGTTTATATCATGGATATTATACTGTTGAGAATTATAGGGAACAAGTTAAACGTTTAGAAATGAGCCATTATCTTAGTGTTAACCAGCTTTACAAATGATGTTGATTGTATTTTTAAAACGGATCATCATCATTTTTAGGCTCTTTAAGTTGTTTGTTGTATTATTTATTATTCGATTTAAAATGACCACGTTGATCTTGCATGGACAGTTATGCAGGTGACAGAAATCTTGTTTGAATGATTTCTGGAGCCTTGTTATGTGCAAAATGGATGTCAATGTCAAGTACATAATAAATTATCTCAAGAAAATTAATTAATATGGAGCACCTTGAGACATAAATGCAATAAATGTTCTTCATCTAAAATGCTGTCACAGTTGAACAGGCAGAAAAATGGGGCTCAAATAAAAACAAAATAGTGTAGATGCTGGAAATATGAAATAAAACAGAAAACAACTCCAGCAGCAGTGTTGCAAAGAGGAGTCACACGGGATTCAATACATTAACTTGGTTTTTCTCTCCACTGATGTTATGAGACTGTGTGTTCCTGCTGAGTTTCTCTAGCACTTTATTTTTATTAAGAAGAATGAGTGCTGCTGATCAATATGGGAGAATTGCCTTAGTCTCAATCTGGTTGAGCATGTGTGCTGAGCTCAAGGAGGACATAGTGCATGGTCAGGTCAGGATAAAGCAACTTAATCTTTTCTTTTCAAAATATAGTTTGGAAGTTGAACCATTAACCACAGATATGAAATGCCTTACAGATGCTGGCCAGATAATGGGAATTTGCACGTCTGGTGTTACCATATTACATATGGTTAGTTTGCTCATGAAGGATTTGGACACAAGCTTGTACATTCAGTAACAGCTGGTAGTCATTTTAATACTTAAACTGTAGCAGTATCACAAAAGTACATATTGATCATCTAGTTTTTTTAAAAATAATTCTTATAGGTCAATGGCTAAATGTTGAGTCAAGGTACTGGTTCAGCACTGGAAATAGGACATAATGCTTTTTTGTTCTGTACAGGAATGATACTGGCTTTGCAGTTATGATAAAGACAGCAATTACATTTGGTTAGCTCTTTCCTAGAATAAGGTGTTCCACCTCCGAGTCTTTCTCTGCCCACAGTATAAGGCAGTAGCAAGTTCTGTAGGGCTCAAACAAACATCTTACATTAACAATGTACTCAACTGCAAAGGTTTCAAAAGCAGCCTGTGTCATATCCACCAGCAGTAATAAAAATGTGCTAACAATTGCAGTGGCATAGTGGAAACTCATTATAGTCCATAAATATTCAAGAAGCAAATTGACCTCTCAACCCACAAGTGACCTCATTCAGAAACTGCAAAGGTCAGCCTGAAAGTTCAATATTTATTGCTTTCATACCAGCTTGCACTGAATAGTCAATTTACTCCATTCCTTTCAAAGCTATTTTCCAACTATTTGTAACCTTTCTTAAATTTTCAGCCTGAAATTTATTACCAGATGGTACTTGACTATCACAGTAGGGACAGAGGTTTAGAGAGAGGAAGTGAAGCAGGTGGCAGGAAATGATGATAGGGAGGTCTCTCATAGATTGACTACCCACAATCAGAGAGCAGAAGTTATGATAAACCATCACTGAAGATGAAGTGATTTATCACAGGAAACTTGCCTAGAAATAATATAGGAAAGTTGAGAGTAAATCATAGTTAAAAACGCAGTATTACTCTAACTCAAATTTCCATAAATCATGCATGAAGAATACAATAGTATATTATCACCATAGCCAAAAGGAGAGGCAAGTGCCAATTCTCAGCAGTATTCCTGTTAGTAACATTATATGTGAAGAAATTTATGAATTGGCTGAGCAACTAAATTCTCAATTTAAGCCAAGCAGATGAGTAAACCTAACTTAGTCTAACAACAGACTTTGAGTGACATAAGTTAGTGATAATTTTTGAACTTGTGTCAATTTTAAAAGGTAAACCTTTCAGTGCTCACAAAAGTAAATACAATTCAAGTTAAACAAATACATTTTCACAGAATCTCAAAGTCAGAAGAGAAGTGTTTTGGCACAAGAGACCATTCAATTCAATGTGCCAGCACCAGCTCTACAAAATGAACATCACTCGGTGTTTTTATCCTCTGTATATCACAACCAATGAAAAAATTATTAGAAACTACAAGAAGCAAACAAATGAGTTCATAACAAGTTCTGATAATTTCACCGGCACTGCCACTCGCTCTTAACGAAGTTGATTAGTTATTTGTACTTTTGTGGTGCATCTCTCTTTCTAATAAATAAATCTTGTGTTGCTGATCAAATTCCATAAAGCTGTGATATATGACTTATAAAGGTGTAATTATTAATAAATTACTACGTCCAACTGCCAAACTGGATCACATGATGTAAAACATCAGTGCAAACATCATGGGACAAAGTTTAAGGAAATGACGACATATCAGTAATGTCTCTAGATGATTAATCTAGTAGCCCAAGCTAACAAATTTAAGGACTTGTGTTCAAATCCCAAAGCCAAACTTAAATGTAAGTAAATAAAAATCTGTAATTGAAAGCTCAAGTAAGTAATCATGGAAGTATCACTGATGGTCAACAATTCCACCTCAGCATTTTTTTTCCCCCTACTACTCAGACCTCAGGTGTCTGTGCACGATTTGTACTTCCACAGGCAGAAATCAAGGCATTAGCACACCAGTCGATGTGCATGGAACCTATTAGAGACTGTGCAGCTTAGAAGTAACACTGCACAAAATCTCTCGTGTTCACAAAAATCCTTTAGGATTTTTGCTGAATTAGAGTCAGCTTGATCATTTGTTATCAGGGCTAGACAAAAGGACCCATGTCCTACTGCTCGAAAAACAAATTCATGATAGATTAAATGGAAAAACTGAGATTCTTTGCAACATTTGTTTCCATCCCTCCCAAATCTAGACTGGAGTGTGACTCCAGATCCAAAGCAACATGGCTGACACTTAACTGCCTTCCAAAATATTCTAACAAGTCAAGTAACAAGCAATTATGGGTGGGCAACAAATGCTGATCATGCCAATGTTTTCACATCTGAAGAAAGAATTTTAAAAAAGGATTACTACAGGTCTATGACCATGTACAATTTTTGCAGTAGCATAACCACTAAGTCAGCAATGATGAAACTGCTCAGCACCAGCAGTGTAAAATAAATAGCAAAGAGATAAATGACCAGTGCAGCTTTTTTGAGTTTGGGAGAGGAACGTGGTCCAGGACACTGATTTTTTTTTAAACTTTAAGTGAAATCAAAACACTATATGCAAAAGAACCAGCCTGTTAAAATGTCAGTCATGGGCTGATGTCAGGATTGGCAACTCAGAGAGAAATTATTAAAATTCACACCTTGTAAGGTCAGTCATATGGTATTTGTTAGAGGCTCTCATATTGTGACAAGTCATTGGCCTTAACCACATCCTGGACTAAGAAGTATAGTATGAGAAATTAAATTGCTCCATTGGGATTGTTAAAAGGATACTGCTGCTTGATTGAGTCACAAAGATAGTGTATTTTTAAATCTTTTTTCATTGGGAAGTAAGCATCACTGGAAAGGTGCATCATTTATTGTCTATCACTAATGTTTTATAAATTCATTTACAGGTGGCATCGCTGACTATTTATTTCCCAAACCTAACTGGCCTTGAGAAGTTGGTAGTGAGCCACAGCAATCCTTGAAGCATAAGGATACCCACAGTATTTTAAGGAAGGGAGATTCAAGATTTTACTCAGTGACAAATGAACAATGGTGTTTCCAAGTCAGGATGGTACGTGTCTTGAAGTGCAGTGTGCATGGAATGGTGTTATCAAGCACTTGCTGCCCTCGTCCTGCTAGATGCGAGAAGTAACAAGTTCAGAAGATGCCATTCCCAAGAACCTTGGTGAATGTATCGTGTACAGGCCTCTGTCACTGGGCATTAGTGGTAGTGGACAGTGAAGAATATCTCATCATATTGCTTTTTGAATTTTAACAATTTCTCTGTAAACCACCAAACCTGACACCAGCCCATGACTGACATTTTATCAGACTGTTCTTTTGCAAACAGAATTTTTTTGCTTTCTGCAAAGCCAAAACAAAGTGTCCTGAACCATGTTCCCCTCCCAAAAGAGGAGAATCTTTTCCCAAGGGGGGAAAGAGTTCAAAACTAGAGGGCATAGTTTTAAGGTGAGAGGAGTAAGATTTAAAAAAGGACATGAGACACAATTTTGTTTCAAAACAACAGAACGGTTCGTGTGTGGAATAAACTGCCGGAGAAAGTGATAGATGCACGTTTGGGAACATGGTCGGCATGGGCTGTTAGACTGAAAAGCCTGTTTCCCTGCTCTATGACTGGATTCAAGTCCCATCTACTTTCTGAACCAGTCAAACTCAGGCACCCTGTTATTTTAAAATTAATACTTTCAGGACAAGGGAAAGATTTCCCAATAGTTTCACATCTCAAAGTGAAGGGCATTACTGTTAAGGATCTCAGCAGGTTAGAGAGCAAAGAGGAAATAAAACCATTTCAAATGTTTACATTTGAATTTAAACTTTAAAGGTTTCTGAATTAGAGTCAGCTTGATCATTTGTTATCAGGGCTAGACAAAAGGACCCATGTCCTACTGCTCGAAAAACAAATTCATGATAGATTAAATGGAAAAACGGAGATTCTTTGCAACAGTTGTTTCCATCCCTCCCAAATCAATTTTAAAGATGCAAGAGGCCATTCAAAGTAATAAAAGGATGCCTTGCACTATTTATGCACAATACATAAATTTCAAGAATCACCAAGATATTTTATGGTTCACCTGCCAAGCACAGAAAGGGGCAAACTTCGAGCAATAAAAACAATTCAATCCTTTAATTAGCAACAAAGCAATTGCATTATTTGACGAAACGTGGTGCTTTCCAGCAGTTGAAGCTTGCCCCCTTTTTCCTTTCTCCACGCAGCAACATTTTGCAGCCCAAAACACAGAATTTTATTTGGACCAACAGTCGGAGCTATAGAGGTTTCACTGCATTTGAAACAAGAGGTCATGACTCTTGTGCATGAAAGTTTTGTTTGCCAGCTGCTGACACCCATCATACCCATACAAGCAACTTGCCTACTGCAGGTCATTAAAGCAAACCCACTTGCTTCAATAGTAGCAGCCCACATAATTCCTAAAAGGAGGATTGGACTGGCTAAAAAGAAGAGCCAGGGCCAGGAGCAGGGCGGCAGTAATTGCACTACATGCACAGTCAAGGAGCAGTCCTGCCTTCATTAAAAAGTCTGCTCCCACTGCATCCCCCTAGCTTTCCTTCTCCACCAGCCAACAAGAGCAACAGGTTTTGCAAAGAGCTCCTCCAACAAAGTTTCAGCTGGGTCACTACCTCGAAACTTTCTAACTGACAGCATTGTGAAAGCACCTTCAGCTAATAACTGAACATCAGTTTGAAATTTTTAATTTTCTAAAATTCCCTTGATTTGAGAAAGATTCCTTTAGATTAGAAAATGTGAATGTAACTCTTGTATTCAAAATGGAGTCACAGAATCACAGCATTGTGACAGGAGCCCTTCATTCCTGATGAAGGGCTTTTGCCCGAAACGTTGATTTTCCTGCTTCTCGGATGCTGCCTTACCTGCTGTGCTTTTCCAGCACCACTCTGATCTAGATTCTGATTTCCAGCATCTGTAGTCTTCACTTTTGCCTACCTTCATTGATCTGTAAACATATATACTTTTGTGGACAAATCACCACAAGTTACCTATAATTTAGTTACTTAGGAAATCTCACAGACATCAAATACTGAAACAATAATTTAAACTTTACTCAGACCCCTCAAGTAAGCAAGTATAAGCCTGTGACTCAACTTAGCTACTATCCGACATATGGTGAAATCTCATCAGGACTTCAACCGGCAATGATCAGTCTCAAAGTTTCCAGGGTATGGTCCTTGTGCATGTGTTGTTCTTTGAAGTTCTGCAAGTGAATTGTCCTGGTCTTGGATTCTTATAGTTTCATCTCTTTCAAGTTTGTGGTGTGACATTATTGATAACTTTTAGATTCCTTCATCTTCAATACTGATTATACTTTAGGAGATGTTAAGTCTGCAGTTTATCTTTTCATCAAAAGCAACTTCGTTGTTCCTTGTCACATTCAGAGTTAGCTGTCTGTTTAAAACCCGTTTTTTCTGTAAGTAACCCTTTTACAGGGTGACACCATCAACAAACACATCGACCTGGACCCAATATACCAACCACTACAGCGGACAGCTGAAACTGACAACCGGAAGCGGCAGGGACAGACCACTATAAACACCGGAGGAAACATCAAAGAAGCGCTTCGCAGGAGGCTCCCAAGCACTGATGATGTCGCCTAGCCAGGGGACGAAACGTTTGCAACAAAAACTTCCAGCTCGGCGAACAGAACCACAACATCCTTCAGAATTGCAGTCTCATTTATATTATTTTTCAATATCCTTTTGACCAGAATACAGGGAACCACTGGCTAGCTGACTAGCTGAACACCATCACAGGAAAATCATTAAAATCTATATGAAAGATATTATACCAAGGCACTTCAAAAAGTTCAAGGCAATCAGGAAGAATTAACATGGTTTGTGAAGAGAAATTAGCTCAACCAGTTCATTAGAGCTCATTGAGGAAGTAGCATATGCTGTGGATAAAGGGGAACCAATGGCTATACTGGACATCAATTGCTGGAAGACATTTCATAAGGTGCCACATCAAAGGTCACCGCAGAAAATATAAATCCACAATTTAAGAGGAAATATTTTGGAATGGACAGAAGTTTGGCTAGCTTACAGGAAACAAAGTGTAGGCATGAGTGCGTCATTTTCTGTTTTGTAAGAAGTTACTAGTGATGTGCCACATGGATCTGAGCTAGAGTTTCAACACTTTTATAATCGAAGGGATTGACAGTATGGTTGACAATTTGCTGTTCAAAATATATGTAAGAAAGCAAGCTGTGAATAGGATGTAAGGAGGCTACAGAAGGGATACCAATATAATAAAAACAACATTTTACGTTATGCAGAATCCACTTGTCAACCAATCTGCGCTCTCATTTGAAAAATTCTTTTGCCCTTTACAATTTTTTTTTGCATTGCATTTTGTATTTCTTCAGAATAGTTTAGATGAGTGCAAAACAAAAGTCTCAACAGAACATCTCTTTTCCTAAACAATGCTAAATTAAAGTTATTGTTTACTGTGAAGGGAATTGAATCAGAAGTTGCAAATTATGCTTCAGATATATAGGGCAATATAGAGACCACAACTGAAATACTGTACTGAAATAGTATTGATCTTTTTATGAAAATGCATTGGACAGAATTCTGAGAAGAGTTACCAGACTAATACTTGAAATGGGCAGTTGTGTTACAAGGAAAGGTTGGACAAGCTAGGCTAGACTGTTGGAGTTTAAAAAAAAGAGACAACTTGACTGAAACACAAGATCCTGAAGGGTCTTGACAGGAAGAACATGGAAAAGATGCTCCCTCTTACAGAAGAATTTATAACAAAAGATTACTGTTTAAAAGTCAGCGGTAATCCATTTGAAACAGAAATGAGGCAACTTTTCTTTTCTCAGAGGGTCATAAATCACACTGCTCAACTGGTCAGCTCTGCACCTACTTTAAACCCAAAGAAAAGGTGTATGTAGTTGCTAGCATTTTTAAATTTGCAGTTTGCAGAAACACATTCAAATTAATGCTCTGCGCACAATGCACTAGGCAGCAAGGGTAAGGGGGCATTTAATTGGGCAGAACAGCGACAGCTTAGGATCCTTCAATCTTACTGCCTAAGTCTACATTATGTAAATGGCAGAAAGGACCTCCATAAGCTTCCCCGCCTCATTCCAATTGGGGCACTTAAATGGAACAACATTCACTTAAAGATCTCATCTACTTATTCTGGCTTTCACCCAGCAGCTGAGGGAGGCGGGTGTATACTCTCCGAGTGAAACAACCGAAAAGCAACCCTATCGAATGGTCTGCGGAGACGAAGGGCCCCCCCACCGAAAGGCACACAATGTCCTGTTGCAGAAAATGGCACTGAAAGTTTTGTTTGCCAGCTGCTGACACCCATCATACCCATACAAGCAACTTGCCTACTGCAGTTCCTTCTGGTAGCTGCACAGACAGGGTTGACTAATCACCTTCCCCTATAACTGATACCTCACAAACCCCCTCCCACTATTACTCACCTGGGGCCCAATCCCATAACAATCACAGGACCAGCGTTGGGTGCATTACCGAACACCACATTGCCACGCAATGAAGTACCACACAAGTCCATTTATGATAGCGGTACCTCCACCCCTTGTCCTTGATCCTGGAGAAATACCTTTTGTGCTAGTGAAGGCAGGAATAGGAGGATAGAGCAGATGAATGCATGGCTGAGGAGCTGGTGTATGGGAGAAGGATTCACATTTTTGGATCACTGGAATCTC
>NC_057711.1:54107964-54116052 GCF_004010195.1 Chiloscyllium plagiosum | reverse complement strand
GATAGGATAAATAGACAAAGTCTTTTCCCTGGGGTCGGGAAGTCCAGAACTAGAGGGCATAGGTTTAGGGTGCGAGGGGAAAGATATAAAAGAGACCTAAGGGGCAATGTTTTCAAGCAGTGGGTGGTACGTGTATGGAATGAGCTGCCAGAGGATGTGGTGGAGGCTGGTACAATTGCAACATTTAAGAGGCATTTGGATGGGTATATGAATAGAAAGGGTTTGTAGGATTATGGGCCAGATGCTGGCAGGTGGGACTAGATTGGTTTGGGATATCTGGTCGGCATGGACGGGTTGGACCGAAGGGTCTGTTTCCATGCTGTAAATCTCTATGACTCTGAATGATCTTTTGACCCTTAATATGGCAAGGTCTCCTGAAATGATGAAATACAGTGGCATTGCTGGCTCTCAACCCAGCAGGCAAGACCCCCATCGTCTACACTAAAACTCACCCATAAGTTTCAGACAGGAAAAATCCTCAAACTCAAATGATTTCCAGCTTTCCTCTTGCATTGCAGTACCTATGGTAAGTTAGCAAAAGAAAGGAAATGCTTCCTCAAATTAATACCTTTCTCATGACTGAAATCTTGTGGTGAAAATAACATTCTAAGTACCTTTTTGATGGTTTAACAACGATATCTTCACACAAAAAAAAATGACAGGAGCATCATGATAATTAACAGCTTTAAAAAACCCTTTAAAAATAAGCTCAGTATCCCTCAAGGCAACAAGACAAAGACTGGTACTCCCTGTTGAAGATTAATCAATGTTTTAACTTTCTTAATCTAGCAGCAAAATAGAGACGTAAAGTTGTGGTTATTGTATGGTTTTCAATCCATCAGTACCTCCCAAGTGCACAAATCTGGAGGAGGTCAGTTCAGTTTTAATATGTACTGTATATAATGTAAAGAAAATACTCTCCAGTGAGGAAATGAAGCAGCTTTGTGCACTTGCTGCTGAATGCATTACAGCTGCCTTCCAACCTGCACATTTAATGAGTTTCAAATTGCTAGTGAGGTCAAGTCAATCAATATGCATGAAAATACATCACATTTTCACAATGGTGACTTAGAATTTCTAATTTCTCACCCACATCGAGCCAGTTTAGTATTGTAAATCTAAAAATCAGTGGGAGACTTCATCAATTCAGCTGATCTCCACATGCAGCAGTCTTCAACTTTTATGTCGACCTTCAAAAATGTTTATTTGTGCTCATGAAAAGAAGGGAAGACCAGACGTTAAGCAGTACAATATTTTCACCTTAGAGAACAATGATAGCATTGCACTATATCTGACATGGTATGTACAAACAAGTAAAGCATCATCTGTTCCATAACAGATCTTAACATCAACATCTAAAGAGCAAACATCCTGAATCACTGAATATTTTAATTTTCTACACCAGCTCACTATATCACTGTTGGTTTAGACCAAACATATATAACCTTTAAGATGTGGAAGGAAAACTTGTTGCATAATTCCAGCATTTTCTACTCTCACATCAGCCACCAAGGGCAAATAAGGTCAACTGTTCTCATGACTGAAATCTGTTCCAGTATATCGGCCACAGCTTCCAGCCAGAAATTCTTCCGTCAGAATTTAAAATAAATCTTTCATAGGATGTGGTCATTGCTGACTAAGCCGACATTCTAATGGCCCTCAAGGAGGCGGTAGAGAGTTGCATTCTTGAACCAATGCAGTCTATGTCAACCAGGTCCATTCTACTATCAATGCACTTCCCGGATTTTGACCCAGAAACAGTGAAGCAACACCAATACATTTCCAAGTCAGGATGGTGCGAGACAAGGAGGAGAACTTGCAGGTGGTGGTATCACATTTATCTGCTGTCCTTGTCCTTCTTGAAGGTAGAGGTTGTGGGTTTAGAAGTTTTATCAAAGGAATTTTGTGGGTTATTGCAGAGCATCTGATGGATGGCGCACACAGCTGCAGCAATGTACCGGTGGTGAAAGGGATCATTGTTAAAGATGACGGATGTGGTGAAAATCAAATGGCCTGCTTCATTCTGGATGATCTCGAGCTTCTTGAGTATTGTTGCAGCTGTGCTCACCCAAGCAAGTGAATCACAGTCCTGTCTTGTGCCTTGTGCTTCCCCACCATCTACTGGGGACACAAGAGGGGAGTTACTGACTGCTTTATTCCCAGCTAATACCATTCAAATGCTGCCTTGATGTCGTGAGCAGTCAGTTTCACTTCCTTTTTCAGTTCAGCTCGTCTGTCGACCCTTTTAATCTCAAAGTATACTGAAAGTAAACTGAAACTGTTCTCATCAAACACTCCCAGGTCAGGTACAGCACAGGGTTAGATAGAGTAAAGCTGCCTCAAGAATTTTCTTGAATGTAAATTCCAATTTCTCCCAGGATCCATCACGAAACCACTGGGCATACAGACTGGCTGTCAGCAGATGCAACTTTACTTTTCTCCCACTCTTGTCCCTTATTCTGAATGGTAAGTAAACTTGCATTCTTAACCTGCACAATAATGAATACGGATTAGATTACCTCTACTTGTTTAAACAGAAAGCAAAGCTTCCTCCACACTGTTCCCATCAAACGGTCAGAGAACATGGGGTTACATAGACAGTAAAGATCCTCTACTATTTTAACCCAACAGTAAAGCTCACTCTTTTGAACCAAAACTAAAGATACCTCTTCACTTTTAAACTGAAACAAATACTCTTTATATACTGTCAACCATCAAACACTCCCAGGACAGGGACAACACAGGGTCAGAAACAGAGTAAACTACCCTATTCTTTTTTAAACTGGAAACAAACTAAAAGTAAACTCCCTTGAGACTGCTGCCATCAAACACTCCCAGGACAGAGTTACAGAGCAAAGCTTCATCCACTTCTTTTGAAACAGAAAATCAAAAAATAATAATAAAACAGCCCCTGCTGGGGCACTGTACCACAATAAAACACAATTTCATATTTGAACTGAACCTTATGTAACGAAACAGAAACTTACTAAATTAAAATCACATTGCTGGAGCTGACGATGCACCCTGCCCCTGCGGTGCCCACCTGTCTCAAAAAGCCTCAGGCAGTAAGTGCCACGTGCTTCCTCTGAGCATGAATGAAAACTGCGAAAGGAGAACAGACAGTCAGAAATGACAACCTCCATCATGATCTGCTGCCTGGTCCTGTCAATGGTCACCGTGGCCAGGCCCAGGAACAAACCCATGCAAAGGGCCTCCTTCTCATCCGCACACCGGGTGCCCATGGATCAGGAGCATGGGGCTGGAGTGCAACCAAAATATAAGGAGCAATACCTTCAAAATACTAAAAATGCGCTGCAAACAGAAACAACGCACATATGAAAAATAGTTTGTCACAGGCCACCAAAAAACTACATGTGGCCTGGTCTCCAGTGAACTTAATCTACCATTGCACGGGACTGCCACATGCAGCACTCTCCAGCCAAGAACCCCGACGGAACAGGGGGCTCTCCAGTAGGGATCTCCGTTACCAGAGGGCAAAATATCATGCCAAGGCGTATCTGAACAACAGGCAAAGGTGGGGAAGTGGAGAGTGTGCAGGAGCAGCCCATACAGTAAACACCTTTGTCCCACTCAAAAGGGCATAGGGAAGACGTTTCAACTAAAACTATAATGAGCTGAGTGATCCTGGTGGAACCCAAACTTATTATTTAGTAAGTACACCATTCATCACTTTGCTGATGAGAGCAGACTACTGCAGCAATAATTAGCTTAGTTGGATCTGTTGAGGGGAAATTCTTGCAAATAATCCATGAACACATCCACACTGTCCCTTACACTTGCCAGTGTGGATAATTAAGTCTCCCATTTTAACTACTCTAGAATGTTGACCTTTTTCTAATTTCCCTGAAGATTTATTTCTTTACATCCTTTCCACTAGTTGATGGTGTGTAAACTACAGAGTAATGTAATTGCACACTTTTTATTCTCTAGCTCCTAGCCAAACTGACTCTGTCTTGAACTCTGAGACATCTGTCTTCTCCAGCACTGCAATATTCTCCTTAACAAATAATGATATCCTTCATCTTTTCCTTCCTTTTCTATATTTCTGGAACATCTTATGCCCAGAAATACTTAACACCCATGCTTGCCTTTCCTTGAGCCAGAACTCTGTCACAACATCATAATTCCACATTGGAATCTGCATCTGTATCTCCCCAACCTTATTTACTTTACTCCATGTATATACATACATGCATGAATGTTAACTGTTTTGATCTTCCTTTCTTTCTCCCCTACTCGGACTTCACCTATTAACTTATTATCTATGTTAGTGTCAGCCCTGCTGAATTAGTTTAAACTTGCTAAAACAATCCACAATGAACTCAGCGCCAGTTTTGTTCAGGTGAAACTCCTCTGGATTATACAGGTTGCCCCACACCCATTCTCAGTGTCCCAGGAATACAAAGCCCTCCCTCCAATCATGCAGACATCTGCCTTTTCCTCCCATTCTGTTCTCACTTGTACATGGGACTTGGAGCAATCTGGTGATTACTACATTTGTGGTCCTGCTTGCTAACTTTCTACCCAGCTCCCTAAATTCTGACTGCAGGACCACATCGTCCTTCCATGATACTGACATGGACCACAACCTCTGGCAGCCCACCCTCTCCCCAAAAGATATCCAATAACCACTCTGTGACTGCCTTTAACCTGGCATCAAAGAGTCAACATTCCATGCTGAATTAATGCTGATGGCACAGAAATGTCTGCTTGTTCACCTAACAAAACCCATATCACTATTATTCCTCCTTTCTTCCCTCCTTAATATACAGGCCGCTTGCAGTACCAAAAGCTTGGTTCTGGCTGCACTTTCTTGAGGAATCCTCATCAGCTTCCAAAATAGAAAACCAATTTGTGAGCAGGACCTCAGGGGACTCCTGATTCTCTGACTGCCTGGTAGTCTCATCCCCTTCCTTCCTCCAGTCCCTTGAGCTGCAATGTGACCATCTCTCTAAGCACGTTATCCATATAACGCTTAGCACTGTGGATGCACCAGTGTCTCCAGCTGCTGCTTGAGCTCAAGTTTCTGCAGCTGGGAGCAATTCCTGCACATGGTCATCATGGACACCAGTAGGGTCCATGACATATGCATAGCAACTTACTTTCTTTACACTTTCATGTGATAGGAGTGCCGCCAATGTGGCCCATCATCAATCACCTAGAACTGAGTGGCTTGTTAAGTCCCTTCAGAGGATATTTAAGCAATTTGTTGAGCGTATGGATTCACATGTAGGCCAGACCAAGTGAGGAAGGGCGTTCACAGAAGGACATTAGTGAACTTGATGAATTTTCATGACAATTTACAATAGCTGATATGGTCACTACCACAGAAAATTATTTTGTTTTAGAAAATTTACATTACCATTACAACTTCACTTCCCTTTAATATTTGAACACACAGCTGGAGCACTTCCTAAATCTGATCTCGAAACCTCAGATAGATGGCTAGCTGGAGGTCTTGGCTGAAGCATAGGTGGACGTTTCAGGTGTTATTCAGTTCAGCTCCAAACCAGATTTTGTTCTAAAAGTCAACCATTAGGTTTGCATGCCTCATTAATGTATGACATGATTCAGGGTTATTGCACGTCAACCTGAATAGTTAGAGTCATAGAGTCATTTTCTAATTAAACCAAACATCCAACCTCTTTATATTCTGTCAAGCTGATGTTGTGAAATTTCTGCATGTTCCTCAGCAATGTGTCATGCCCCAACCATCTTCACCTGTTTCACCATTGATCTTCCCTTCATAAATGGTCAGAGATGGGAATGCTTGAGAATTGCTCAACATTCAGAACCCTTTAAAATTCCTCTGATACTGAAATAATCAGTGCCTGCATGCATCAGGACCTGCTGAACAGTTTCCTATTGGCTAACAAGTGACAGTAACATTTGTGCCAAGGCAACAACCACCGCTAAGACAGAACTTAACAACTGCCTTTGATATTCAATGGCAAACCATTGCTAAATCTCTACTATCAACATCCCAGAGGTTTATGAGTAACGAGAATCCTAACTGAATCAGCCATATAAACACTGTGACAAGAACAGGTCATAAACTAGAAATTCCACAATAAGTAACACAACTCGTGACTTCCCAAAGACTGTCTATGATATACAGGAGTGTTAGGGAGGATTTGGAAGATTGGCTTAATGATAGAAGACATCAGGTGATTGTAGAAGGCTGTTTGTATGACTGGATGCCAATGTCCAGTGACATACCATGGGGATTAGTGCTGGGTTTGTTACTGATGGAGGTGAGAATGTGGGGAATGATAAGTAAGTTTGCAGATTAAGGAAAAAAGGATAACTAGGGAGAGAATAGGGCCCCTCAAAGATCAGCAAGGCGGCCTTTGTGTGGAGCCACAGAAAATGGGGGAGATACTAAATGAGTACTTTGCATCAGTATTTACCGTGGAAAATGATATGGAAGATATAGACTGTAGGGAAATAGATGGTGACACCTTGCAAAATGCCCAAATTACAGAGGAGTAAGTGCTGGACTTCTTGAAATGCATAAAAGTGGGCGGCACGGTGGTTAGCACTGCTGCTTCACAGCGCCAGAGACCCGGGTTCAATTCCCGCCTCAGGCGACTGACTGTGTGGAGTTTGCACGTTCTCCCCGTGTCTGCGTGGGTTTCCTCTGGGTGCTCCGGTTTCCTCCCACAGTCCAAAGATGTGCAGGTCAGGTGAATTGGCCATGCTAAATTGCCCGTAGTATTAGGTAAGGGGTAAATGTAGAGTTATAAGGGGTAAATGTAGAGTTATGGGTGGGTTGCGCTTCGGCGGGTCGGTGTGGACTTGTTGGGCTGAAGGGCCTGTTTCCACACTGTAATGTAATGTAATGTAATCTAATCTAATCTAGTCTAATCTAAAGTGGATAACTCCCCAGGACCTG
Source organism: Chiloscyllium plagiosum (assembly GCF_004010195.1). Classification (NCBI taxonomy): domain Eukaryota; kingdom Metazoa; phylum Chordata; class Chondrichthyes; order Orectolobiformes; family Hemiscylliidae; genus Chiloscyllium; species Chiloscyllium plagiosum. Next base: position 54,109,136 of record NC_057711.1, on the reverse strand, counting down.
ATCAGGTGTACCCTAGAACTCTGTGGGAAGCTAGTGAAGTGATTGCTGGGCCTCTTGCTGAAATATTTGTATCATCAATGGTCACAGGTGAGGTGCCGGAAGACTGAAGGTTGGCTAATAGTGGTTGGTGCCACTATTTAAGAAGGGTGGTAAGGACAAGCCAGGGAACTACAGACCAGTGAGCCTGACGTGGGTGGTGAGCAAGTTGTTGGAGGGAATCTTGAGGGACAGGATGTACGCGTATTTGGAAAGGCAAGGATGGATTAGGACTAGTCAACATGGTTTTGTGCGTGGGAAATCAGGTCTCACAAACGTGATTGAGTTTTTTGAAGAAGTAACAAAGAGGATTGATGAGGGCAGAGAGGTTGATGTGATCTATATGGACTTCAGTAAGGCATTCGACAAGGTTCCCCTTGGGAGACGGATTAGAAAGGTTAGATCTCATGGAATACAGGAAGAACTAGCCATTTGGATACAGAACTGGCTCAAAGGTAGAAGACAGAGGGTGGTGGGGGAGGGTTGTTTTTCAGACTGGAGGCCTGTGACCACTGCAGTGCCAAAGGATCGGTGCTGGGTCCTCTACTTTTTGTCATTTACATAAAAGATTTGGATGCAAGCATAAGAGGTACAGTTAGTAAGTTTGCAGATGACACCAAAATTGGAGGTGTAGTGGACAGCAAAGAAGGTGACCTCAGATTACAACAGGATCTAGACCAGATGGGCCAATGGGCTGAGAAGTGACAGATGGAGTTTAATTCAGATAAAAGCGAGGTGCTGCATTTTGGGAAAGCAAATCCTAGCAGGACTTATACACTTAATGGTAAGGTCCTAGGGAGTGTTGCTGAACAAAGAGACCTTGCAGTGCAGGTTCATAGCTCCTTGAAAGTGAAGTCACAGGTAGATAGGATAGTGAAGAAGACTTTTGGTAAGCTTTCTTTTATTGGTCAGAGTATTGAGTACAGTAGTTGGGAGGTCATGTTGTGGCTGTACAGGACATTAGTTAGGCCACTGTTGGAACATTGCGTGCAATTCTGGTCTCCTTCCAATCAAAAAGATGTTGTGAAACTTGAAAGGGTTCAGAAAAGATTTACAAGGATGTTGCAAGGGTTGGAGGATTTAAGCTATAGGGAGAGGCCGAACAGGCTGGGGCTGTTTCCCCTGGAGCGTCGGAG
>NC_057711.1:54091839-54107958 GCF_004010195.1 Chiloscyllium plagiosum | reverse complement strand
GGAGTCCAGAACTAGAGGGCATAGGTTTAGGGTGAGAGGGAAAAGATAGAAAAGAGACCTAAGGGGCAACTTTTTCACACAGAGGGTGGTACGTGTATGGAAGAGCTGCCAGCGGAAGTGGTGGAGGCTGGTACAATTGCAACATTTAAGAGGCATTTGGATGGGTATATGAATAGGAAGGGTTTGGAGGGATATGGGCCGGATGCTGGCAGGTGAAACTAGATTGGGTTGGGATATTTGGTCCGCATGGACAGTTTGGACCGAAGGGTATGTTTCCATGCTGTACACCTCTATGACTCTAGATGGCACAAAGATTGGTTAAATGATTGATAGTGAGGAAGAATGAGGATATAGACAGATTGGTCAGATGGGCAGTTCAAAGGCAGATGTAATTTGATAAAGATGGAAGATGAAAACCCTGAGAAGTGTGAGGTGATGCCCTTTGGAAGAAGTAACAAGACAAGGGAGTAGCCAATGAATGGCAGGAAGCTCAGAGGAACAGGATCCCCAAAGGCAGAAGGACTGGTTAATAGGGTAGTTAACAAGGCACATGGGACATATGTTTTAATCAACTATGGCAGAGATTGTAAGAGCAAAGAAGTTTTGTTGGATCAGTACAAAAGATTGGTGAGGCTACAGATGGAATAATGTGTGCAGTTTTGATCGCCATACTGTTGGAAGGATGCACTGGAGCGGTCACAGAGGTGATTCACCAAATGCTGTCTGGGATGGAGCATTTTAGCTACGAAAAGAGGGTGGAGTGGGTTGTGCTGTTTTCTTTGGAGCAGGAAAGTCTCAGGGTGCACTAAAATAAAACCAGGAACTGAGTGTGCCAGAAATCTTAAAAAAACAGAAATTGCTGAAGGAGCTCAGCAAGTCTGACAGCATCTGTGGAAAGAAAGCAGAATCAACATCTCAATGTTTTGATGAAGGGTCACTGGACTCAAAACATTGAGTCTGAGGGGGGACCTGATTGAACTGTATAAGATTGCAAGGGGCATGGACAGGATGAAGAGAAAGTAGCTGTTCTCCTCATTTGAAAGATCAATAACAAGAGGGGACATAATTTTAAGGTGAAGATCAGGAGGTTTAGAGAGGATCTGAGGAAAGCTCTTATTAACCAGAGGGTAGTGGGAACCTGGATTGCACTACCTAGGAGGGTAGTAGAGTTGGGAAAGCTCACAACCTTTAAAAAGTACATAGGTGAGCACTGGAAAAGTTAAACATTCAAGGCCAATTGCTGGAAAGTGGGATTAGCATTGATAGGTTAGCACAGACACAATGGACCAAAGGGCCTCTTCTGTATTGTATGACTCTATGACACCTCAGATGTCTTGCTGAGTGCATCTCCAACAACACTCACACAGTTTCATTCCATGAAGGACACAGCAGTCCACTTGATCAGTATCCCTTAGACATCAGCAGCACACAGCAACAGCCTATACCATACACACAAAGCACTGCAGTAAATCATCAAAGGTCCTTCAACAGCATCTCCCAAGCCTGTGATAATAGAAGAAAGACACCATTCATGTGAGTACCATCTACAAGCTCTCCTCTGTAGGTCATCACCTAACTTTTATTGGGAGGTCATGTACAGGACATTGGTTTGGCCAGTTTTGGAATACTGTGTACATTTCTGGTTTCCCTCCTGTCAGAAGGATGTTGTGAAACATGAAAGGGTTCAAGAAAGATTTACAAGGATGTTGCCAGGTTTGGAGGATGTGAGCTATAGGGAGAGGCTTGATATGCTGGGGATGGTTTCTCAGGAGTGCCAGATGACCTTATAGAGGCTTATAAAATCATGAGGGGTACGTATAAGTAAATAGACAAGTTTTATTTCCTTGGGGTGGGGGAGTCCAGAACTAGAGGGCATAGGTTTAGGGTGGGAGAGGGATCTAAGGGGCAACTTTTATACTCAGAGGGTGCTGAGTGTATGAAATGAGTTGCCAGAGGAAGTGGTGGAAGCCAGTACAATTCCAACATTTAAAAGGCATCTGGATGGACATATAAGTAGGAAGGGTTTTGAGGGATATGGGCCAAGTGCTGGCAAATGGGACTACATTAGGTTAGGATACCTGGTTGGCATGGATTAGTTGGACCGAAGGGTCTGTTTCCATGCTGTACATCTTTATGACACTAAAATGAACAAAAAGATACATGAAATCTGCTCTAGTGAAAAGGGAATCAGTCAGATGATGCCCTACTGATCAGAAAAGTCACTGGTATCAATATTTCAGTGTCTGAAAGAGTGCATGTATAATTAAGTGCTGTAACTCAACAGTAATTGACTAAACTGTCACAGTTTGTCTGAAAGACTGAATTCCAGTTAAAAACAGACCAGAACATCGAATCAGATAACGTGGACTATTTGTCAGCCAAACAGAGAGTATTTGATTATGGAGATTGTGAAAAATCCTATCTGAGTAGACAATACATGAAGCAAGATAAAGTGATGTTCCAATGCTGCTTTCAGTCAGAGACATTGTAACTGAAGAAACAGGAGCAGCAAACACTGGAGAGGCAGAATCTGTGATTGGAGAAGTAGCTCCACACAAATTCTATTTCATTCATGCCAACTATTCCTCCAATCAAACTCTACATTATTTTTGAAGGCTTACCAAGATGCTTAAAGAATAATATTTGAAATTAACTATTTGTCTCTCTCCACAAGTGTTTCCAAGCCTCTGAGTAATTCCAGCACTTTCTCTTTTTATTTCTGATTTCAGCATATGCAGTCATTGCTTTTGTTATGCAAACTAATTGAATTTTCTAATTCTGGTTGTGATTTTGATTTTTTTGTGCACACTATCTCCTTACCTTTAGACCACATTTAAGGTTTAATCAAGTGCTATGCTGCCAGATCAGCATAGCTCACTGACTTCATGCCAACAGAAAAGCCAATCTTGAGCTGCTCAGTCCTAGCCATTGCCCTCTTCCTTTCAGGGACACAACACAAACCCAGAAGAGACAAAACACAGATAGTGGGGATTGTATATACTTTCAAACTGTGGTGTTAATATTGGGGAAGACATTAAACATGAAATTAGATGCTCAAGCAATAAAGATACAGCTGTAGTTATGAGCGACTTTAATCTGCATATAGATTGGGCAAATCAAATCAGTAATAATCTGACAAAGGAGGAGTTACTAGACTGTGTATAAAATGGATTTCTGGATCAATATGTTGAGGAACCAATTAAAGAACAGGCCATCCCAGACTGGGTATTGTGTAACAAGAAAAGAGTAATCGACAATCTAGCTCTGCGAAGTGCCTTTAGGAAAAGCAAATACAATACAATAGAATTCTTCATTAAGATGGAGCGTGACATAGTTAATTCTAAAACTAAGATCCTGAATCTAAAAGGAAACTACAATGACATGAGACATGAGCTGGCGATGAGAAATTGTATCATTAACATTACTATAAAAGTTAACTAAAGAATTGATGGTAGATAAGTAATGGCAATCATTTAAATCGTCCATAGAGGAACTGCAACAATAGTTGCTTCCTGGCTAGCATTGAAATAAAATGAGAAAGTGACCTAAAAATTAGCTAAGAAGGGAAATTAGGGATAGTATTAAGTGTAAAAACAAAACAAGGGAGATTAGACATAGCATTAGCTGCAAAGAAGGGACATAGAAATTATCCAAAATAAAAGCAGACCTGAAGATTGGGAGAAACTGATATTTTAAAGGAGGACAAAGGGATTGATCAAGAAGGGAAAAATAGAGTTCGAGAGTACATATGCAGAGAACATACAAATTGATGGCAAAACCTTCCAAGGATATATGAAGAGAAAAAAGATTAGTGAAGACAAATGTAGGTCCCTTACAATCAAAATAGGGCAAGTGCAATGGAGAACAAGAAGATGGCAGACCAATTAAATACTGTCTTCATAAAAAAGGCCACAAATAACATCCCAGAAATGTTGGGGAGCACAGGGTCTTGAAAGGGAGGAACTGCAGGAAATCAGTATCAGGAGAGAAATGGTGTTGGGGAAGCTGTTAGGCTGATAACACCCCCAGTACCTGAAGATCAACATCCCAGACTACATAAGGAAGTCACCCTAGAAATCATGGATGCACTGGTGGTCATCTTTCAAGATTCTATAGAGTTGGGAAAAGTTCCTATAGATTGAAGGGTAGCTGAAGTAACCCCAATATTTAAAAAAGGAGGCAGAGAGGAAAAAGGAAATTACAGACTGGTTAGCCTGATCTTGGCAGTAAGAGTTAATGCTAGAGTCCACAATAAAATATTTAGTAGCAAAGCACTTGGAAAATAGTGACAAGATTGGTCAGAGTTAGCACAGATTTACAAAAGGAAAATCATGCTTGACAAAGCTACTGAGTGTTTCGAGAATACAACTAGTAGACTTGATAAGGGAAGCCAATGGATGTGGTTTGTTGGACTTTCAGTAGGCTTTCAAGGTGGTCCCCCTTAAAGACTGGAATGTAACATTAAAATGCATGGGATTGGGGGTAGCGTACTGATATGGATAAAGAACTGGTTGGTAGACAGGATGCAAAGAGTAAGAATAAACAAGTCATTTTCCAAGTGGCAGCTAGTGACTTGTGGGGTACTACACAAATTGCATGAGGAAACTAAATATATCTCCAACAAAAAAACAGAAGTTGCTGGAAAAAACTCAGCAGGTCTACCAGCATCTTTGGAGAGAAATAAGAGTCAACATTTCAGGTCGAGTGACCTTTCCTCAAAGCCAATTTCTTCAAGTTTGCAGACAGCATAAAGCTGAGAGAGAGGGTAATCTGTGAGGATGGTGCAGATATGCTACCGTGCGATTTGGATAAATTGAGTAAATGGGCAAATGAATAGCAAACAAAGTATAATGTGGATGCAAAACTTTGAAGGGGGCAAAAGCACGTACCGGTATTGAGTTGGATGGTCTGCCGTGCCTATATTAAATAGCGCCGCAGTCTCGGAGGGCTGAATGGCCTACTATTGCTCTTATTTTCTATGAGAGCGGAGCTACCTTCACTGGGACCGGCTACTCGGAACTTAGATCATTTACCAAAACAATTCCCCGCAGCTCGGGGGCCTCTGTCGTTACCCAGTAAAGCCCAGGATTCCGGCATCAGATGGAAAAGAGATTCCCTTGTTCAGCCTCGGGCAGCAGCGAATAATCTCAGACAATGCCACAGTCCAAAGAGAGTTTTGTCCAATTTGAATCAATTTGGGATCACGCCATAAACCTACTGAAAGGTCGAACTGGATGAAATGGTACTCACTTGGCGGTCAGTAACGTTCACAACTCAGATCCAGGATCCCCATGAAAATAGATTAAGTTCGCAGCAATCTTTGCAGTGGTGATGGCGTGCTTCTTGTCCACTTTTACACTTCGGGAGTCCAGCAGATTTTTAAAGTTAAAAATAAACAAACCGCTTCTCACATCAAAGGCTCAGCTCCATCTCGATAACACGACGGGCGCAGCCATGTTGTGATCTCTCAATGAGCCTGCGCAGCAGCCTTGATCTCTGGGATTTGTAGTTCTATAATTCACGGAATGAGGTGTCGCCTCCAGCGGCTGCCAAGTGGACTACAACTCCCAAACTGCAGCAGACAACGTTTCTGCACGCTGACAATATGCTACAATCCACATGTGTGCACGAGAGGATTGTGGTTAGAGCAGAGAATCATCTCCTTGCACTGTAGGAGTACAACACCACATTATAAACGTTAATGTGTTTTCGTTAATCATTATGCAGATACTGCAAAATCTGAAATGTTAAAAGATTACATTCAACAGGCCAAGCAGAATCTGGAGACAGAATCATCATTCAGCTGAAGTTACTTTCCATCAGAACTGGCACATTCTCCCAGTTGGAGACGAAGGCATAAGTCAGGCCTACTTTTTATTCTAGACGGGATGTATGCGTGTGTGTGTTTGTGTCACTGGCTAGGCCAGCTGATTCCTCAGGTGAATGTGGTAGTAAGCTCTCGTTTTGAACTGCTGCAGTTCATATGATGTAGGACCACTCATTGCTGTCAGAAAGGCAGTTTCAAGATTTTGACCCAACAACAGTGAAGGAGCAGTGAGATAATTGAGGATGCTGTCAAATTCGAACAGAAATGAATATGTAGTGGTATTCCCATGCATCTGTTGTCCTTGTCCTTTTGGTTGTTGAGCTCACTTATTTGGAAGACTGTCAAAGGAGCATTAGTGAGTTGCTGCAATAATCTTATAGACAGTACACATAGCAGCCAATATATGTCAGAGATATGGCGGCACGATGACACAGTGGTTAGCACTGCTGCCTCACAGCGCCAGAGACCCACGTTCAATTCCCGCCTCAGGTGACTGGCTGTGTGGAGTTTGCACATTCTCCCTGTGTCTGCTTGGGTTTCCTCCGGTGCTCCGGTTTCCTCCCACAGTCCAAAAATGTGCAGGTTAGGTGAATTGGCCATGCTAAATTCCCCGTAATGTTAGATGTAGGGGAATGGGTCTGGGTGGGTGTGCTTTGGCGGGTCGGTGTGGACTTGTTGGGCCGAAGGGCCTGTTTCCACACTGTAAGTAATCTAATATTAGATGGGGTGTCATGAACAAGCTGCTTCATCATGCAGTTTCTGACTGGACTAGATATATAAATACTATGCCTGGGAGATCAGAGATGATGAATCATAAAGCAAGTATCTGACTTCCTGATAACATCTACAAAACACAAGTCAAAACAAAAAACAAGCAACTATAGGCCAGTTAGTTTAACAAGTGTTATTGGGAAAATGTTAAAGTCTGTTATAAAGGATAATAGCAGAGTATTTAGCAGTACGTAATGTGAAAAAGCAGAGTCAGCCTGGCTTCACCAAAGGGAGATAATGCCTGACAAATTTGCTAGAATTATTTGATGAGGTAACAGGCAGTATAGAAGGGGATGCAGTTGAGATAATATATTTGGATTTGCAGAAGGTGATTGAAAAAGTACCATACTTTAGGCTATTTAAAAAGATAGGAGTCCATGGTATTGGAGGTTTTGGAATTTAGCATAGTTCAGGATTGGCTAACTAACAGAAGACACAGAGTTGCGAATGAGGGAGGCATTTTCAAGATGGCATATTGTACCTAATTGTGTGCCAGAGGGATCAGTATGGGGGCCACAATTCTTGCACAATATTTCAATGAGGAAAGTAAATTTGCTATAACCAAGTTCGTTCATGACACAAAAATATGTGGAAAGGCAAATGATGGGATGTCACAAAGAGACTGCAGAGGGATTATATACAGGTTAAGTGAATGGGCAAAAAACTTGGCAGCTAGAATAAAAACCTTGGCAGGTGACGAAATGTGAGATTATGCACTTCGGCAGGAAGAAAAGAGGAGCTGAATATTATTTAAACAGAGAAAGACTGCAGAAAACTACATACATGAATCTGAAAGAGTTAGCATCCAAGTTCAGCAGGTAATAGGGAAGGCGAAGGGAGGATGTTGACCTTTATTTCAAAGGGAATGGAGTATAAAAGTATGGAGGTTTTGCTGAAATTACACAAGACACTTGTTAGACCACAGCTGGAATACTATGAACAATATTTTTTCCCCTTATCAAAAGAAAAGCATACTGGCTTTGGAGGCAATACAGAGAAGATTCATTATGCTGATATCAGGCTTGGAGGGAATGTCTTGTGAAGAGAGGTTGAGTAGGTTGGGCCTGTATTCATTAGAAATTGGAAGAATGAGAGATAACCTTAATGAAACATACCAAATTCTTAAGAAACTTGACAGAGTAAATGCAGAAACGGTGTTTCCCTTTGCAGGAGAATCTCAGATCAGACATCATTATCTCAGAATAAGGGGTTACACATTTAGGACATAAATGAATTTCTTTGCTCTATGAATCTGTGAAATTCTTTACCACAAAGGTTTTTTTCAGTTGGGCTATTAAGTATATTCAAGGCTGAGATAGACAGAATTTTAATCAGTAAGGAAATCAAGAGTTATGAGGAAAAGGCTGGGAAGTAGAAGTTAAGAATATCAGATCAGCAAGAATCTCCTATGAATGGCCTACTTCTACTCCTATGTCTTATGCTCTTAAGGCAGAAGTCTAATGCAATACTCTCCATTTGCCTGAAGAACTGCAGCTCCAATGCACTCATGAAGCTTTACACCAGTCAAGATACCATATCCACTTGGATACCATACCCACTTCCTCTGCCACTAGCAGCAGTGTCTGTCATCTATAAGACGAACTGCAGCAATTTACCAAGGCTCCTTAGACATCACCTCCCCATCCTCAACCAATATCATCAAGGAAGACAAGGGCAGTAGATATATTGGAACCTCACCATCTGCAACTTTCCCTTCAAACCACTCAGAATCATCACTTAGAAGTATGTTGCCTTTCTTCAGCATCAAGGTCCTGAAACTCCCAATAGCATTTTGGGTTCACCTACAGTAAATAGACTGGAGCAGTTCAAGAAGGCAGCTCACCAGCACCTTCACAAAGCTAAGTAGGGATGAGGCAATACACACTAGCCCAGCCAGAAATGTCCATATCGCATGAGTGAATAAACTAAAAGGTTGTTGGATCTTCAGTCATCCAGGCAAGTGGTATTCCATCACACTCCTGACTTATACCTTGAAGAGACAACAGTAAGTGATTAGCTGCAGAATTCCTACCATTACCAAATTTGGATACGTTATACTCTGCTTTTATTAAAGTCATTAATATAAATAGTAAATAATTGAAGCCTTGGGAAGATCCTCGTGGCAGTCCACTAGTTATGCCTTTCCAACTTTTATGCGACTCATTAATCTTGGCTTTCTGCTATATGTTAACCATTCCTGAATCTCTGTTCATACATTACTCCCAAAACTGTGAACTCATATCTTTCTCCTTTCGTAACCTTTTATAGGACATCATATTGAATGCCTTCTGGAAATCCAAGTGCACTACATCTACCAATTCCCCTTTATCGACTCCACTTGTTTTCTCCTAAAAGGACAATAGCAAATTTGTCAAATCTGATTTCCCTTTCACAAAACCATGCTACTCTATTAGATTGAATTAAACTTTTGTAAATGTCTTACTATTTCTTCCTTAATAATGGATGGCAGTATTTTCCCAATAAATCTTATTAAGCTAACGGGCTGATAGATTCTTGCTTTCTATCTCCTTCCCTTCTTAAGCAGGAGGGGTCATGTTAGTGGTTTCTCAATCCACAGGAACCCTGCCAAAATCCAGTGAGTTCTGGCATATTTCAACCAATGTATCTACTCTCCCTGCAGTCAACTTTAAAACCCTAGGATACAGGCCAATAGCTCTTCACCATTTGTCTGTCTTCAGATCCATTAATTTGTCAAATACGTTGTTCCTCATAATACTGTTGCAAGACCCCTCCTCTCATTAGTATCTTGCTTCTCTGATATTTTTGGAACATTTATAGTGTCATCCACCGTCATGGCCTGCTTGCAATGTCAGTGTACAAACTAAAATTTCTCCATTGCATTTTATGTCATAGGACAATGTTTCATCAAGTGCCCGATTGAGCTTTATTTCTCTGCTCTTTCCTGAGAACCTTTGGTGCTTCTTGTCCTCAAATATTGAAAAAATATTTAACAAGTAATTGTGGGGTTTATTGCACCATAGTTTATACTGAAGTTTTCCGTGTCTGAAAGTTCCTGTGTTAAAATAAAGTCTTCATTCTTTTGGCAAATACCTTAAAATTATGCTCCGTTTTCTAACATAGTAACTTGCAGAGTTGTTTTGATCTATTTACAACTTTCACAAAATAATTACTGATGAGAAGAGCTATTTGGCCCATCTTCATTCACCTCTCTGCAGAGATCTTAATTTCCCCTACGACAAAATTGTTCTTTCCATGTACAGAGTTTGCTGAACTTTGACATTTCTTTCCATCACCCTTGAATTCCATCAGCTGGGCTGCAACCGGCTGCAAGTTTGACTAATTTTTCATTGAATTTCAGAATCTAATTCATTGATGGAGTTGAAAATAATTGTAGTCAGAAAATTGAGCCTTGAGACATTCTCATAGTGCTTTTCCCAACCTAAAATAACTCTTCCAATAAATACTCATTGTGTTCTACCCTTAGGCCAATTGTTTATGCATTCCCAAAATTTATCCCATATCTCCACTGCTTAGAATGAACTTAAAGCCTTTACAGTGAATTTTTGTCAAATGTTTTTAAAATCCTGGTTCAGAACATTAAATGGAAACTTACATATAATTATTCCAATCAAGTGCATTGCATTTGTTATTGTAATGACAGATAGGTGATTCATATTTGTATTAATATCATTTTTAGAAATTTGGTTTCAAACTTGTGGCATATTAAACTTTTGTGAAAGGTTTAAAAATTACAAAGCCAAAGAACCATGAATATGTATGTGTCAGAGGGTAGCTGACTAAAAAACCCTGGTGTGTTAGTGAAAGATTGTGGGTTTACACCGGTGAGTGGGTGGTGAACATTGAAGGGCAGTAGCTTGCTTTTGATTTAAAATAACCAAGGATTGATTTTAACTTTGAAAACCCAGCTTTAACCTTTTGAGGCACTTTTGGAGGAGACATGACTGGGGTCAGAAGCAAATATAGTTTATTTCCTAAGAAGGAGAATACAACACTTCAGGAAGAGCTCTGTTCCCTTGGTATAAAAGGTTTGCTTGTAATCTTCCAAACCAGAAATGTCTCATTAGAAATCAACATCTTATTATAAGAGTAAGAGCATCTAAGCTATCAGTGCTTTGAGTATTCCTGTGAGAGGACTTTACAATTCACAAGAGTGAACTGGGGAGAAGCAGTTAATTCAAACTTAAAGATTTGATATAGAGATGTAATTTCTCTAGATTTAACTAATTATAAAGTGATGTTGTTAGGAAATAGAAGAGACTTCATTTTGCTGTGAGTTTTAAGATCTTTCAAACTGTGTTCTATGGAAGGACAGACAAAAGGAAAAAGAAATGGAGCAGCATTCCCGGTTGCAGGGTTAAATTAATGCAATAGTGAAGAAGGATATTAGCGCCGGTGAAGTGAAATGTTTATGAGTTGAGCTTAGAAACACCAAAGGACAGAAAATTATAGTGGTTGTTGTTTATTCACCCCGCAAAATGTAACGATAATATTGGAAAAGCAAGCAATAAAGCAAGAAATTAGAGAAGCAAGCAATAAAGATACATCTACAATTATGGTCGGTTTCAATCTGAATATACATGGGGCAAATTAAGTCAGGTGCAATACGATAGAGGACAAATTGCTGGATCAGAACATTTTCTAGATCAATATGTTGAGGAAACAGCTGAGAACACACCATCTGAGCTGAAAATGTGTTGCTGGAAAAGCGCAGCAGGTCAGGCAGCATCCAAGCTGCAGGAGAATCGACGTTTCGGGCATAAGCCCTTCTTCAGGAAGAAGAAGCCCTTCTTCCTGAAGGAGGGCTTATGCCCGAAACGTCGATTCTCCTGCTCCTTGGATGCTGCCTGACCTGCTGCCCTTTTCCAGCAACACATTTTCAGCTCTGATCTCCAGCGTCTGCAGTCCTCACTTTCTCCTAGAACACACCATCTGAGTCTGGTTATGTGTAATGAGAAAGGAATATTTGGCAATCTAGCTGGACAAGGTCCCTTGGGAATGAATGGCTTTCTTGAAATTCATTCGTGAGATGTGAGTGTATTTATTGTTCATCTCTAATTGCCCAGAGGACAGTTAAGAGTCAACCACATTGCTGTGGATCTGGCCAGGTAAGGATCTTTTAAGTAAGTTAAGGACATTAGTGAACAATCGACAATGGTTTTGTGATTATCATGACACCCTTAATTCAAGATTCTTTATCAAATTCAAATTCCACCATCTGCCGTGGCAAAATCTGAACCCAGGTCTCCAGAACATGAGTTACGTTTCTGGATTAATGTCTAGCAATTACACCACTAGATCATCACCTCCCCGATAATATGGTAGAATTCTGCATCAAGTTGGAGAGTGACATAGGTGATTTTGAATCAAGGTTCCTGAATCTATGTAAAAAAAAACTATGATTGTATGAAGGGTGAGCTAGCTATGATAAATTGAGGAGCATTACTTAGAGGAATGATGTTGGACAGGTGAAAGCGGGAAGAGGGTACTGTGTAGGATAGTCAACCTTGCAGAATTGCGGAGCAGGCTCGAAGGGCCAATTGGCCTATTCCTGCTTCTATTTTCTAAATTTCTATATTTAGATGGCTTGGTTTGTCTTATTCTTTTTTAGGTGTAATTTCCTTCTATTTTAACTTCTACTTTATTGTTAAAGAAATCTGCAACCTTACAAGCCTAATGTCAATGAATGACAACCATGTTTGGCTCTGAGTGCCAGTCCTGGAGTATACATCTTCCGTACTATTGCCAGAATGTATCCAGTGTCTTCAAAGTTCCTTGATATCATGTAGAGTGAATCATATTGGTTGAAGGCTGGTATCCTTGATGCTGGGGACTTTTAGGAACTTGCCAAGATAGATTATAGAAATAAGATCTGTGTAGAGAACCAGGGAGTGTACCTCTTCCTAAATTGGGAAATGTTCTTTAAAAAGAGCACTTTCACACAAAATTTAACAGCTAATGAAATACTTTCCTGAAGTCTGGTAACTGTTATATGAAATGCAGCAGCCACCTTGACACAACAAGCTGTCACAAATAGGAATATGATGATAAACACATTATCTTTTCTTTCAATCATAACTGGGAAATAAAGGTTATTAGGAAGAACTCTCTTGATTTTCTTGTAAATTTTGCACTGGAATCTTTTACACAACAAGGCAGAGAGAGCCCACATAATATGATTGTGCAGAGTTACAGGATGGCAACTTGTTGCTAGTGGAATGCCATAGCGATCAATGCTGGGGTCACAATTATTTACAATATACATTAATAACTTGAATGATGAAAGTGAATGTACTACGCAAAATTATCAACTGACACAAAAAAGGTGGAAAGGCACTTAGTGAGAATGACATAAAAAGCCATGTCATACGGTTATACAGTACAGACACCAACCTAGACACAGGTTAAGTGACTGTCAAAGCACTTGGCAGAAAGAATAAAAGGCTATGCACTTTGGTGGAAAAAATAGAAGAGCCGAATATTATTTAAATAGAGATAGACTGCAGAAAATCACAGTGTGATTTAGGCATCCCCCTGCATGAATTATGAAAAGCTAGCATCCAAGTTCACTGTGTAGTAGGGAAAGCAAATGAAATGTACATCTTTATTTGAAAGGGAATGGGATATAAAGATAGAGATGATTGCTAAAATTATACAAGGTGCTAGTCAGACTACATTTGGAATACTATGAACAGATTTTTTTTTGCCCATTATCAAAGGAAAAGCGTATTGGCTTTGGAGACAGTCCAGAGAAGCTTCACTCTGTTGGAGGGATTTTGTTATGAGGAGAGTTTGAATCGGTTGGGTCTGTATTCATTTGAGTTTAGAAGAATGAGTGGAAACCTTATGAAAGCATACAAGATTATTAGGGTGCTTGACAGAGTAAATGCAGAATAGGTGTTGTATCCTCTTGTAGGAGAGTCTACGACCAGAGGGGTTACCTATGTGAGACCGGAATGAGGAAGAATCTTTTTCTCTTGGATGGTAGTCACTCTGTGGAATTCTTTGCTGCAGAGATTGGGTCACTAATTCTATTCAAAGCTGAGATAGACTATTTTTAGTTAGTAATGAAATTAAAGGTCATGGCAATTTGTCAGGAAAAGGTATTTGAGGATTATCTGATCATCCATGATTTCATTCAGTGGTGGAGCTGACTCGTTGAGCAAATCACCTACTTCTGCTCCTGTATTTTACAGTCTGTGTGGAGGATTGGGAAAGAAGTAGCACCAATCATGCCTGTGGACAAATGAAGGAGTGTTTAATGATTGTTAACATGGAAGTGACCAGATTTTCAAAAGTCAAAGTCAGAACCTATTGACAGCCATGGGGAAGATGAGTCTTTTTGATGATTGACCTGTTGGGTAAACAATGAGAGCAAGTCAATTGTAGTCGGGAGGCCATGTGATGTCATCTCCCAGAAGGTATCCAGTCAGAATTGGCACAATTCTGTACATTGTTTGCAATGCGCCACTCGCAATGGAGCTGTTTGTGCTAAATATGTAGTGACAACTACCTTGGAGACAACAAGAGGGAAATGAAGCAAGGTATACATATCTGCTGTATGCAATGCAATGTGATAGAATAGTTCCATAAAAGAAAGGAAACAGAATACAGATTTTCTCCCTCAAATCTTGGTGTGTATTTGACAAAAAGCAAAAAGAAGAAAACGTATGAACTATCTTTTGTAATTTGTCAAGACACTAGACCATTTAATAAAAATCTGTATGTCCCGGCAAAACCAAGATGTCTGTTCACTCCACCGCTGCACCAAAAGGGTTTTTCGTGGAGAGCTGCTTGATTTGATTTTCAGAGATCCTTTCTAAAGGACTGCTAGGCCTGCTAGTTGGTGATGACTATACCAGTATTATCTGCAATATCAGAGATCAAATGCTGGGAAATAATAGAATTTTAGTGAATCTAGCTGGAAAAGATTAAACAACGAGATTAAACAACTAGTTGGGCAGCACGGTCGCTCAGTGGTTAACACTGCTGCCTCACAGTACCTGGAATCCGGGTTCGATTCCCACCTCGCGCAACTGTCTGTGTGGAATTTGCACATTCTCCCCATGTCTTCATGGGTTTCCTCCGGATGCTATGGTTTCCTCCCACAGTCCAAAGATGCGCACGTCAGGTGAATTGGCCATGCTAAATTGCCCATAATGTTAAGTGTATTAGTCAGGGGTAAATATAGAGCGGGGAATGGGTCAGGGTGGGTCGATGTGGACTTGTTGAGCGGAAAGGCCTGTTTCCATACTGTAGGGAATCTAATCTAAACTATAACAGATAGATGGCCCAACATTGGTTGACACAAATGCTGCTCACCAATGTGTTCCATGTTTACCAATCAACTACCAAGCCTTCACACAACTTTACACCTGGTATATGTTTAAACTGAAAATTAATATGAAAGGATTTGCACAATCTATATTCTCCCAAAGGATTAAACTTCAATTTATTGCAATGTAACCAACCAGAATCATATATAATTGCTAACTGATATCCAGGATTAAGATTAGAGTGGGGCTGGAAAAGCACAGCAGGTCAGGCAGCATCCAAGGAGCAGGAACATCGACGTTTTGAGCAAAAGCCCTTCATCAGAAGTGACAACTGCTCAGCAAAATTCCTGTATTTGACCTTTAGATTAGATTTTTTTTCTGCATTTGCATGACAACATGATGCACACTACCCAGGAGGAGATCCTTTTTATAAGTAATTAATTAAAACTTTTATTTCTATCTTATCGAATTTAAAGTGTAACAAGCAATAATTCAATACAAAATAGCAATTAGAAAATAGCTTTCACTGAGTTTCTCATTCATACCTTTATGGATGTACAAAAATGTAATACCTCTGTTCTTTGGTGATTACAACTGAGTGGAAAATGCAGAAAATGAAGTGTAAAATTCAAATTTCTGAGAGAGCCCCAATATGGTTTCAGCCCCTCAAACAAATATATTGTAAGTCTTTATTATTGCTTTTATACCCTCTGAGCCTTCCTGAATTTAAATATTTGTATTTCACTCTAGTAAGAATCACAGAATATTGGATATGCCACCAAGTAAATTACAAACTTGTATAGTTAGATTAGATTAGATTACTTAGATTAGATTACTTACAATGTGGAAACAGGCCCTTCGGCCCAACAAGTCCACACCGACCCGCAGAAGCGCAAGCCACCCAGACCCATTCCCCTACATTTACCCCTTCACCTAACACTGCGAGCAATTTAGCATGGCCAATTCACCTATAAGACCATAAGACACAGGAGTGGAAGTAAGGCCATTCGGCCCATCGAGTCCACTCCGCCATTCAATCATGGCTGATGCGCATTTCAGCTCCACTTACCAGCGTTCTCCCCGTAGCCCTTAATTCCTCTAGACAACAAGAATCTATCAATCT
This sequence comes from Chiloscyllium plagiosum, assembly GCF_004010195.1. Classification (NCBI taxonomy): domain Eukaryota; kingdom Metazoa; phylum Chordata; class Chondrichthyes; order Orectolobiformes; family Hemiscylliidae; genus Chiloscyllium; species Chiloscyllium plagiosum. The sequence goes on along the minus strand of NC_057711.1, from coordinate 54,091,961 downwards.
CGGCCTTGAAGACATTTAGCGTCCCGGCTTCCACTGCACTCCGTGGCAATGAATTCCACAGGCCCACCACTCTCTGGCTGAAGAAATATCTCCGCATTTCTGTTCTGAAATGACCCCCTCCA
>NC_057711.1:54014143-54091447 GCF_004010195.1 Chiloscyllium plagiosum | reverse complement strand
CCTGTCCACCTAACTTTGTATCATCGGCAAACTTCGCTAGAATGGCCCCGGTTCCCTCATCCAAATCATTAATATATATTGCGAACAGCTGTGGCCCCAGCACCGAACCCTGCGGGACACCGCTCGTCACCGGTTGCCATTCTGAAAAAGAACCTTTTATCCCAATTCTCTGCCTTCTGTTAGACAGCCAATCCTCAATCCATCCCAGCAGCTCACCTCGAACACCATGGGCCCTCACCTTGCTCAGCAGCCTCCCGTGTGGCACCTTATCAAAGGCCTTTTGAAAGTCTAGAAACCCACATCCACTGGGTTTCCCTGGTCTAACCTACTTGTTACCTCTTCAAAAAATTCCACCAGGTTTGTCAGGCATGACCTCCCTTTACTAAATCCGGACATTTTTCTTGGATTTGTGAGAGGAAACCGGAGCACCCGGAGGAAACCCACGCAGACACGGGGAGAATGTGCAAAATCCACATAGAGAATCACCTGAGGTGGGAATTGAACCCAGGTCTCTGGCGCTGTGAGGCAGCAGTGCTAACCACTGTGCCACGGTGCCGCAATCAATGACTTATAATGGGGTTTATTCATGAATTTTCAGCTTTTTGAGTCTGTGTCAACTTTTTTGATGTGTTCATTAGTGCTTGCCAATATTCTGGATAGGCATATGTACTAATGCACTGTCTCCTTCTCACTGTCTATCTCACAGGCATGTACACTGGCAAGCAAATATCACAATGATTTTAACTGTCTAATCTCTTTTACAATGTATTTTGACAATGCTTTTTGAAAAGTGCATTTTAATATCAGTCCCTTTTCTGCTGTAAGCATGGAAAACAGTCAGACAGTATTACCAGAGACATGGATCATGACAGCGTGCTGCAACATTCTCACTACAGTTTGAAAGCACCAACATGGTTGTGCATGTTCCAAAGTGACTGTGAAAGTTAGCACAAGGGTGAGGTAGGAACTTGATCAGATGCCAAAAGTACATTCCAAAATGCTGAATATTATGAAATTAGAAAACGATGTCAGTCTTCTATTGCTTTTTAATGGGAATAGGTGAAAGAGCTGGACACGCTCATTTAGAATGAATTCAAAATATAAAAGCCTTTGCTGATCCTCTTGTTTCAGGTAGGTAATTATCCTTATAATAGATAATGAAGTGATGTAATTCATTCCCTTTTGAGGAGGAGCCTGTGAAAACAAATGTTCTCACTCATTGGCAGACAAATGTACTTAAACCTACAGATAAGGTTGGTGATATTAAGACACGGTGGTCAATGCAGGTCCAATATCTGCTGGTGTCCCTGGTGTGCTACCTCTACCTTGCACCATTTCAAATATAACAAATAGGAACAGGGTGAGACGGTATGGCCTCTCAACTCTGCTCCATCGTTCACCAAGATCATGGTTGTATTCCTACATTAACTCAATTTTCCCACCACATCTCTGTATCCCTTGGTTCTCCCAGTGCCTAAGAACCTAATGCCCAGACATGTACATAATGTCAAGTAGAGACTTCTCTTTCGTGAAATACATTTCTTAAGGCATGTCCAAAAATAACCCATTCTTCAAATTGGCTTAAAACACCATGGAACTTCATAGCTTGCACATTGGTGGCTTGTAGAACTCTGAGGATGTTTGTATTGGAAGAGCTTCTTGAGCATCACCCTCTGATTGATTCCTTCCTGTGTTGCTCTCATCTTGACAATAATTCACTTATCTTTGGCTGTCTAGTGACCTATCAAACAGCAAAATAACTTTTTTTCCTCAGTTTACCCTAAAAATATGTTGTGCTTCTACAATTGGTAATAATGTCAAAAATGTTGTAAAACAATGGCTGACCTTTACCAAAAAGTAGTGATGAATCAATTTCAGGTGTTTCATAGAGGGTGTCTCACTGTGAGTTATCTCACACTATTCTCTGTAGCTCGCCTCAAGAGCTATGCTCCATGACTCTATTGCGTCTGCTCACACTCAGCAATGGCGGAAGTACTTGCCACTGCTAGGAGTTCCCAGTGCTCCCTACTCTTGAGCCATTTTAGAAGTCCAGCTGTGCACCAGCCAGAAATTGCTATTCACAGTGCACATAGTGGGAACCGAATGATAAAGAAAGGTTCTCAGGCGATATAGGTGGCTTGGCTGACACTTCATTTGAAATCTAAGATCCCCCACAAATCCCAGTAGACAGTGACATAAAAACATGATGTTCCCTTGACAGCCATAGTGATAGAATGGCCACCAACTCCTTCAGGATGTACGCCTCACTCCAGCACTTGGCAAAGTTTTGTGGCAGTGTCCCAGTCCATGGTGCCATTCTACTTACCCCATCCGGAGGAAATGGCATCAAGGACGATAAAGTCTGGACTCCTCTGCGTCCTGATGGGGCCTTCAGCCTCCCTATCTCCCCACACTCCACTTGTGGATCCCCATTTCACCTAGTACCCCATTTCCCCACATCTCCGTGGTCCCTCACAACAAACCTGCGACATCCTCTTCTCCATCCAGCCTCTTTATTGCTCCTCTCTCCACCTGTTTGTTTGCGGCCTCCCTCTTCTAACCCCCTGTTATCCTGGACCTTCAACAAAAAATTGTTTCTGACTCATCCTCCTGGCTTCAGAAAAATGACAGCTGCCACTGATAAGTTTGCAAGCTTTAAGAGTCTATAAGAGAAAACCAGCCAATGGTTGGTAAAGCAGCTTCTCATTATTTCCTTGCATTCCAGGGTAACTTTTCTCTGTTTGGTTGATCCGATGTATAATTTTTTTGAGGCAATTTGGGCATTTTAAGGGTGGATTCACCCTTCCTTTGGGTGTATCTAGAGCATTGGTTTCCAGCGTTAACCCTTTGAGAACTATTACCTTATGTAACAACATGCACCATCATTTCTATCTGCAAATGTGTTTCAAATTAGTTTCAATGTTTGTGCATAATCAACTGGCAGAAAATGCAGAGCAATTTCAAGCACAAAAATATGTCACCTGAAAACTGGGGATGTGAGGGAATAGCAAAGAAGACTACTTAGCTATTTTTTTGTCCCTGAATGAATGATTTTTGTAGTGAGGAATAATCCCAAATATGCTTTCTTATTTCCTTTTCCCTGGATCATTTCAAGTCTATTTGTAAATATTTGCATGCAGATCAGCCATATCTGTTTGTAAACTTGACAATGGGCACAATAAGCATGATTTCAATATTTTTCATTGATTTCTATTCTTTTATTAGCTGGTAATTGCAATTTTTATAAATCTCCATAATGTTTTAAAAATTCCTAAGTGTGGCCAAAATATTAAATTAATAGAAGTTTCTTAATGGCCATTTGCATTTAAAAGAATATTACAGTTTTTTGTAAATTCATCTGTATATTTGCCTTTAACATATATTATATTTATTTTGCAGTGACATGAATGGCTTTAGTTAGATACTGGAGTATAAGATCAGTAAACTTGTTTTCTGCACATTAAGACCATAAGAAATAGGAACAGGAGTAGACCATTCGACCCCTTGAGTCTGCTCTGCCATTCAGTAGGATCATGGCTGAACCAATATTTCTCAGATCCACTTTCCTGCCCTTTCCCCATAACCCTTTATCCCTCTCTGAACACAAATTTATTTATCTCAGCCTTAAATAAACACAAGGACTCTTCACCCCCCCCCCCCACCTTCTGAGAGAAGAAATTCCTCCTCATCACAGTCTTAAATTGCACCCTCCCCCCTTTATTCTGAGACTGTGCTTTCTGATCCTATACTCTCCCATGAGGGAAAACAGCCTGTCAGCATTTCTCCTTATTGTATTCCAGGACCCCATAATTATGACATTTTTGTTTTCCTTTGTTTTACCATCATCCTATTGTCCACAAACCTTCAAAGGTCAAAGCAGATATGATCAAATCAATAACTCTTGATTTGTCTTATTGTCTTGGTGCACTCTTCTGCATTTAAAGGGACAGATTTCAGAGAATCTTCAGGGCATAGCCCTAGATCTTCAGTGTTGCAAGACCCTTCATGCATTCTTTTCTAGTGGGAGTGTTGAAGTGCAGAATTGAACTTTGCATTTTTATCTATGGTGTTCCCTAATTTTGGCTTCAGTTTTTAATGTTGGCCCATAATCTTTTTGTTAAACTCACTCTCCAAAATGAAAAGAATGATACAGAGTTTTTAATTTTATTTAATAATGTGAGTGACATCCAAAAACATAATATATCCAGATATAAGAGAAGCTCAGATATTGAGCATCCTTAGTCACTGAAGTGGCTTGTATACAAAAGTAACAAGACCTAGTCATCATTTAGATTGGATCTCATAATTAATATTTGTGACACACAAGTGCCAAGCAATGACCATCTTAAACAAGAGAGAATCTAATCACTATCACTTGACATTCAATGGCATAACCAACACTGATGACCTACATTCTGCGGGTAACGATTGGCTCGAAATTGAACTAGATTACCCATATAAGTACTATGGCTATAAGAACAGGTTAGAGCTAGAAATTCTGCAGTGAGTAACTCACCTCCTGCCTCTCAAATGTCTATTTACCATCTACAATGCACAGGTCAAGAATGTGATGCAATACTCTCCAGTTGACTAGATGAATGCAACTCCAACAACACTTAAGGATCTTGACAAAACTTGACTGACACCATATCCACCACCTTCGACATTCACTTCCTTCACCAATGATGCATAATGGCAGTAGTGTGTCTCATCTACAAGATGTACTACAATAACACACCAAGCTTCCTCTAACAGCATCTTCTAAATCAGTGGCCTCTACCACCTAGAAAAACAAGGACAGTTTGTGCCTAGGAACATACTGCCCCCAAGTTCATGTCCAAGCCTTGCACCACTCTAACGTGGAACTATAAGACTGTTACTTCATTATCATTAGGTCAAAATCCTGACATTCCCATCTTAGCAGCAGTGGGTGTCCCTTCAACTAAGGCTATTCAAGAAAGCAGCTTGCTGCCACCTTCTCCAGGGCAATTAGGGATTGACAGTATAATGCTAGCCTAGCTAGCAGTGCCTATATCGCATGAATGAATAAAAACAAGTGAAAGAAAGACAGGAATATCAGAAATTTTAGTTCTGGAATTTGCGGAGGAGACGGAATGGGAAATCAGAAAATGTGCAACCTAGTTAATGTTTGGATTTCAAGTATTATGCAATCCAGAACAGCTGGAGTGCAGGATAGAAAACCAAACAGATTTCTCTTATTTGCCTGTATTGGCAGCCTGCTGGGTATAATAGCTGAAGTAATAAGTGCATATGAAGCAAGTGTTCCAGCCATCTGTGCCATTGAGGGATGACTACTGGGAAAAGAAACATATCCAATTTAAAACTAGGTGAGTTGTTTTTTAATTGCTTCTTGGTACATGTCAGTATTTTATAATGAACAGCAAAACAATAAAAATAGTCAAACTATGTTGCATCCTTACTTCAGAACACATCATAGGTTCAATCTGAAACACTATTAATTACCAGAATCTCTAGGGTGAAGGAAGAGGGAATGGATATTGTTTTGTTCATATGAGTTGCTTTTTCACGCTTTAGAATTAGAGAGTAAAGTTAAACGAGACTTAATGTTAAAAAAGCACATATTTTTTACATCATTGCATTCAATTACAAAGGCTGCTTAGGGTGAATTGTATTCCTTTCCATGTGTTTCAGTGTGTGGTGCCATGGGCTGTGGTTCAAGAATGTTCAGCAAAACAATGACCTATTTTATGCAGCTGAATTAATAAACAACACCTGATTTCAATTTGTTTTAGAAAAAAGTTGTGTCATGTTGCTTCAAAAATGCCCTTTATCAAAAAATTAGTTATTTAAAAATAAGTAACGACACCACAATACTCGCAAATAGGAGCTATAAAGTAATGTAGGCGGTTTATGTGCTCCCAAATGGTTTATTAACGTTGACAATTCAGGTGTTATACTAATCCTAAACTTGCCTCACTCACGACAGTATGCCAGAGATATATGCCGCAACGAATGACTGGGGAAATACACAGATGCAGGTCACAGAATTGTTTCAGTAATATAGATTAGGAAAAAAATACTTTCAACGGCACCACAAAATGAAATGTTTCTAAAAGTTCATTCATGAAATGTTGGCATTGCTGACTAGGCTAGCACTTTTGTGATTCCTAATTGCCCAGAGGGCAGTTAAAGGTCAACCACATTGCTGTAGATCTGGAGTCACATGTAGGCCTAACTAGGTAAGCACAGCAGATGTTCTTCCCTAAAAGCCATCAGTAAATTAAGCTTAAGCCAAAAGATTTCAACATTGTTGCACAAATGGACAGGAGTATTTACAGTGCTTGCAAGTAAGAGAAATACACCCTTCAATCAATTTGCTAATGAAACAAGATTTCTTTTCAGGCTCTAATGAAGAGTCATCTAAACTTGAAACTTTAGCTTGCTGTCTCTCCACAGATGCCTGAACGGCTGTGATTTCCAGCATTTTTTGTTTTGGTACAGATTCCAGCACCTATAGTAATTTGTTCATACAGGTTTTTAAAAAGTGATGGAGGAAATAGAAATATGCCGTAGACAATAAGGATCTATAAAATGATTACTCCAAGCCATGCCCAGAAGAAAGGAAAGATTTGCAAAACAAATTTCACATTTTACCAGCAGCTAAAAGTGCAGAGATTGCATTTCCCATGGAATCAGGGACCCCCTGCTCCTCCTGCTTTTTTTTCACAAAAATGAACATTTTCCATTTGCTCGACAGTGGTGACTGCAGAGGTCACTGACTAATCTGAAGTACAGTAGGCACAAATCTTCATTTACTTGTCACTAATTAATTTATCATTGAGACATTGTTTCCCTATTTCTATATAATTAAGGTACATTGCACCTAATTTAGATGTCAATTCAGGAACTTAGCAGTAGAAATAACAGTTACACGAATGGGTATTCTTTATGCTTGGCAGAAGTGGATACTGCAGATGCTGTAGATTAGAGTCAAGATTAGAGTGATGCTGGAAAAGCACAGCAGTTCAGACAGCCTCCGGGGAGCAGGAAAGTCAATATTTCGGGCAAAAGCCCTTCCTGATGAAGGGCTTTTGCCTGAAACTTCGAATTTCCTGCTCCTCAGATGCTGCCTGACCTGCTGTGCTTTTCCAGCACCACTCTAATCTATTCTTGATGCTTGTTTAATACCTGAAAAACAACTACCTGTATAATGAAATACAATGTTTTTCTTTACTTATCCAGTAACATTACCACCGCATTACTGTTGGGAAGATGCAATGATTTAAAAATAAATCTGGAAACTAAAACTGCTATCAATAAAAGAAAAAACATGTTTTTAGATTGTAGTCAAAACATAACTCTGTTTTGATTTGGACAAATGTCTATCTGGATCCTTCTCCATCACCTCTCTTTGGAATTCTGAAGCAGAATTGGAAAACTGATTGGAGAACACATCTTGAAATGGCAGTAAAATCTTTCAAAAAGAGGCAAGACATTTCTGAGCATTGCACCTGTGCATTTCTAAGAGGGTAAAATGCATCAGTGCGTTGTTACAGTTCTAAAGGTGAAAACGTAAAACAAAATAACCAATATTACTGAATGTCCCCCAATGAAGAAATTATCAGCAAATTCCTTTCTTTGTATTTTTTAACTTTACTATGACTTAGAATAAATGCAAATTATAAGTGAACTTGCAGGCAAATGATATTTCAAATGAAAACATAAATTTCACTTTAAATAGTCAATGCAATAGTTACATCTTTTGTAACCACACACATTTGCATCATTCCTCACACAAAAGTGGCACTTCAGAACCACACAGTTCCAAAATATGCTAAACTAAAACAAAGAACTACAGGTGTTGGAAATCTAAAATAAAAACAGAAATTGCTGGCAAAACTCAGCAGATCTGGCAGCATCTGTGGGAAGAAGCAATCAATAAAGTGTGGCGCTGGAGAAAGCAGGTCAGGCAACATCTGAGAAGCAAGAGAGTCAACGTTTCAGGCATAACTCTTCTTCAGGACTGGGGAGGGGCTGAGACATAAAAAGGGGAGAGGGTGTGAGGTGGGGAAAGGTAGTTGGGATGGCGATAGGTTGACGAAGGTAGCAGGTAATGGTAATAGGTTTGTGGGAAGTGTGGAGCCGATAGGTTGGAAAGAAGATGGACAGGTAGATCAGGTCAAGAGGGCGGAACCGAGTCAGAGGGTTGGATCTGGGATAGGATGGGGGGGTGGGGAGGTTTGCAAAATGGTGAATTCAATGTCGAGGCCGTGTGGTTGGAGGCTCCCACTATGGAAGTTGATGTGTTCCTCCTCCAGTTTGTGGATGGGCTTGTGCAGGTGGTGGAGAGTGGCCCAGAATGGACATGTCATCAGGGGAGTGAGAGGGAAAGTTGAAATGGATGGCTCCAGGCCGATGGGATTGGTTGGTGCGTACAGACCAGAGATGTTCCCTGAACTGTTCTGCGAGTTTGCACTTGGTCTCTCTGATGTAGAGGAGACTACATTGTTTTGAGTCTGATGACTCAGAAGTTCTGAAGAAAGGTCACCGGACTTGAAATGTTAGCTCTGCTTTCTTCCCATAGATGCTGACAGTCATGCTGAGTTTTGCAAGCAATTCCTGTTTTCTTTCCATAATGTGATGTTCTTTGTTCACACAGCAAGTCTCATCCAATAGCGGCTTTCACCTTTGTGTTTCTTGGGTATGATTATCATCAGAAAGGTGCATGTTAAAAACTCGTTGTCTCTTCAGTCACAACAGCCCGATGGCGTAGCTTTCCAGAGCTCTTTTTTAACCAAAAACACCTCAGCTTACTTCCCAATATTCCCCTTCCAAGAAGTGGCAGGGAAGATGGTGGGAAGGACAGATATTGATATGAGATCACCACCTCAGAAGTTAACTTCTGGGCAGGAAGACCCATGGTCAACCTTACCAACGCAGTAAATTGATATTGATATTAATGGTAGTCAATTAATGACCACTTAAAGGCTCATCGGCAATCCAGTTCTAGTTGAGATGAGAAAGAACCAGCCGACACAACTGATAAATTTGTGAGCACAGGCTGTTAGTTTGGTGTGGGTTTCCAGAGATTGACACTCATTTGTACAAGACTGAGGGATTCATTCTAGTGAAGGGGCAGGCTTCTAATCTCCCCACCCCCTCCCTTTATCATTTCCATACAGGGAAAGATGCCTCAAATAGGACCTATCTCTCTGTTTTCTGACCTTCCATCAGGGGTTCCCTGCAAAATGTCCCAGCAGCTGTGGTTCTGACAAATTCTAGTTGGCTAGCAGCTCTGCTCCAGCTCAGTATTTTGACAGAAAGCTTCCTAGCAGCTAATCACATTCCTGATTGTCATTTGATTCAGTGGCTTTCTGAACAAAGTAGTCTTTGGTTTTCTCTCCGCATAACATTTCCTACTTTTGGACTTAGTCCAAAAATGGGAGAATTCTTCACACAAGTCTTCAAGCTATTTTCACAGTGTTCCAGGATTTCAACCATTTTAGTCAACTCAAACAGTACTTAGCTGTGAAGACCATTTCTCCCAAACAAAAATCTGTCATTTTCCTGTGAGTTGATTTGCACCTTCTCCTAACAAGAATTCTCTTTATTCCTCTTTCTGTCACTTTCTATTTTTTCTTTGTGTCTGCATTTGTATGTGGATTTCCATCACTACCTCCTCTGCTTGTGTCTGCAGCTGTCTTTTAAAGCTGCCAGCTTGTAATTTCCTTCTTGTCAGTATAGCAAGACTGCCAAATCACAATGTCCAGTATTTCTTGTTATCCAAGAAAAATACAATGGATACAAACATTTTAAAATCCTTTTCATACGTTTGTTAAAAAAATTACAGACTCCACAAAAATTACACAGTATGAGTAAGATGATAAAGAATGAAGAACAAAATGTTAGCCATGAGTTTGGAGGGTAGAGACGTTTGGGACTTTCCAAATGTAATGAAATGTCTTTCTTTATTTTACATCTTGATCTCGCAAGGAATTAAGGGCGAGGGGAGAGTGCGGGTAAGTGAATTTTTTTATGGTCTTATACCTACGGTGACTCAGTGTTTAAAAGTGGTGCTAGTGATTTCATGAGGTAAATGCACCCTCATAACTCAAACTAATTTCCCTCCTTTGTTCTGCTGGTACAGTGATTTTCTCATTGCACTACCAGAAATGAAGCAATGGTCAGAAACTGGCTTATTTTCCTGTTTTCAAAGTTGATTCTTTATCATTTCAACTACAGATATAAGCAACTCAGAAAAATACTTCCTGTCTACCTGCTGCAAATCTTCTGGCTGACTCAACTGGAAGTGTTATCCAGGCAATCTCTGGACGTGTAATGTCAACCTGACTGGCAAAGCTAGGCAGAGCTGTACACCAAACTGTGCTGGCTACAGAGCAAAGCAACAGACCTAGGACAAGTGTAGACCTATATTCAATGTGAATTCATTATGCTGTTGCAGAATAAACGGGAAACGGAAAACTGTGACATTTGAACCATTTTGAAGAAATTGTCAAGAAACCAGGATATTGAATAAAATCCAGGACATTCCTGGGAAATCTTGGACATCTACTTATAATCTTCAAGACTGTTCCCTGCTACTGTATTTGCAGCATATTTAGATACCTGCAACTTCTAATGGGATATTTTGCTTTCTCATAGCAGTAGATAGATGTAAATTATATTTTAAAAAGCATGGCAATGCTTGTTTGTTTGAAACTTTTGTCAGAGCCAGGCATCTTATTGTTTTATTTCGATTCACTCATGGGCTGTGGGTGTCACTGGCTGGGCCAGCATTTATTGACTGTCCATAGTTGCCCTTGAAGATGCAGTGGTGCACTGCCTTCTTGAACCACTGCAGTTGCTCAATGTTTCTGAAATAGAAGTTGAGATATATTTTAAATGAACTTTGCATGAAGCACAACATGAACAGGACTTTGATAAGCTTCCTGGGACTAAGGACTTGTTTTTACACTTGTCCCTATATCCACTGCATAGATGAGATATCGTTGGGCCTATTTGTCACATTTAACAAATACCTGATCTTGACTGCAAGGTGGCTCGTAGCTACAAACATTGATTCAAGATTCTTCAATACGAACATGTCCAAAGCAGCATTACTAAAAGGAAGCATTGGTCTACTCCTTTCTCCACTAGGAATATTGCAAGATGAGCAACAACCTTTGTGAGCTGCTATGCCCAATCCCATCTTTGACCTGTTTTTACTCATGCACTGAGCAATAGGTGCCAACATTATGAAAATCGGTTGGCATTGCATGGTGACTTGCGGTCAGCTGAGAGCAGTGCAGATATTCTGGTTAGCTTGGTTTTCAAATTAATTATTGTAACAATCTAATAGCAATTTTTACATTCACATTGGCATTCTGTCTTTCCTTCTTGAATCAGTAAATATTTAAACAATTTTTAAAACAATTTTTGGATGTATTTAACGGTATCGTTTAATAATGTTGTTACATTCCGTTTAGATCAAAATAATGAAAAATTAGTTTGGCATTCCTCTCTGTTATTACTTCTTTCCTTTAGTGATTCTTCCTTATGGAGAGTAATTTAAAAGATAAACTCATTATCTGCATCAGATGTCCTTGATATCTAGTCATCCCTCAGATTTGCACTGAGGATATTTACTTAAGGAAAGCCTCACCAGACTTCAAAGGTCAACAAATGAACGGATCTCAGGTACAGAAATAGAGGGAAATGAAGAAAAAAATGACATAGTGAGCTGTTACTGAAAGCTCCTTCTAGTTTTAGCTGTCATTTTGCCTTTTCATACATGGGCGATAATTCAGAGGATAGTTCCCATGGGGAATTCTTCATGCCTGCTAGCCTATATTTCCCCAATCAGACAGCGTGTAAGTAATGGAACAGCACTTTAATGGTTCTCCTTCCACACGCCCTGATAACCTTCTCTCCGCTGAGCTGGTTTGTAGCTGACAAATATGACATGCATATCTGTTAGTTCCCTGGGCAGGTAATATTCTCATTTCCAATCCATCACAGTCATCAAAAAATAATGAGACCCTTGAAAGTAATGTTGTACTGGAAGTGAGCTTATGAGGCTATGAAGTGAAGATTAACTGTAAACTGGCACAAAAGATTGGAGAAAGCAGTAATTTTACAATATTTGAATAGCATTTAGAAAAGCCTATAATTTTCTGTCAGTAAAACACACAATGCAATGAATAAGGCACTTCCTGAAATGCTATAGCTGGTTGTAACGCCAGGACCGCACAGCAACATTCATATTGATTTTTTTTAACCCACAGATGTTTGCAGGAGAATACAATAACCTATACAAATTGAAATTTAATACCATCTTGCACAAAGATTACATAATTATGTTTGTTTTGTGAAATGTGATTTTGCTGTAAATTTTAAATCTGCAGACAACCTGACTTAATCCCGTTAATTAACCAATACCAAAGCTCTTTTGTCAAAACAAGGGGTTACAGGTCTAAATTCAACAGCTGCAATTTTTGAACAATTTTCTAACACTTCTTAAGTTGCGCTGATGTAATTCAGTTTTGCATTTAAGGAGGAATTTCATCTTAGCTCATGGACATGTGTATACTTTGGCAATTTGCACAAATGCTAACAATCACTTGATAGAGCAGGAAATTGCTGAAAAGAGAGACATATCACTGAAGTTTTTCATATTTCAGAATAAACCCAACAATGATAATTTTCCAGCAGTGACAATTTATATTACAAGAGGGAAGGAAACTGATTAATTGGTAAATTGACTCTGATTGGCTACAGCATATGATGGTGAAGGAAATGGGGAACGATAGGCTCTGCAAGATATCTAAGAAATGCATTAGACTTGAACATATTTCTTTTTCTTGAGATAATGTGTCCTCATGTATAAATTTATATCACTTATGATATGCATAAATGGGGCATATTGCAACTGGTTATTTTCGGTTGGTTGTTAGCAAAATTATCATTACACTTAACGTTGTTCAGAAGATCAAAAGATTATACAATGTAGGAACAGAAGTAGGTCAGTCAGCCCATTGAATCTGTTCTGATCTTCAATGAGATCATGGCTCGTCTGATAATCGCAACTACATTTTCATGACTTTTCCCCCATTACTGTTGATTTACATTTTGATTAAAAATCCGCCTATACTTAAGGACCAATCTCACCAGCTCTCTGTGGTAAAGGACTCCATAATTCACTACTCTCTCAGAGAATAGATTCCTCCTGGGTAGCCTCCTTATTCTGAGATACAAGAGTAGAATTTTATCTGACAATAGATGTTGCCAGGAACATAGGCTGTGCACCTCAATAATTGACTGATTCAAACAAAGAGAATGTTCCTTGTAATTTTGTGAACATTTCAAATTTTGTGTCCTGGAGTTGGTTCTGATGCATGCAACATGAAAAGCCCCAGTAAGCATTCCACCAAATTAATTGTCAACTATTGGATTCAGGTAGAATATAAATACGGCAATTCGCGTGTATGACTGTACACTTCAAGAAAATTCAACCGAAGAACGGTGATATTAAGCTTTTTCTTTGTGTGAGAACTCAGACCATTCTCCACCTAATAAATGAAGAAACCAATCCAAATATTTAAATTGGTCGAAGAGGTTTGCCAGATATTTTCCACCAAGAAGACAGCATTATATCACTGGATAGAGTTGTGTATTGGAAGAATAATGCCAATGATTAAACTAATATTCCAGAGAAAGTGATCTCAGATCCTACCATGGCAGTTTTAGAACTTCAACTCTGTTTAATTATAAAAATGAAAAAAAAAAATCAGGAATAGTGATCAAGAAGGTATCAGTTTCTCTAACATCTCAACTAGTTCATTGAGTTCTATAAACAAAGAAATCTACCATCTTTATTTGGTCTCGGCTGTATTTGATTTGAATCCTACGTAAATTTATTTGCCTCCCTATGCTGTCTCAGTGGTCTAGAGGGTGACTAAGTTGTACTAATTTGCTGCAAGATGAAGACACTCAAAATATGTTTTTGCATGTAAAGGTTGCCTTCTCAAGTAAACTTGGAATGAGCAATAAGCATCAGTTTTGCCAGAAATGTCCAAGTCCAAGAATAAATGTTTAAAGAATCTGGAAAATGTTATTTTGCACTAAGTTCCTGAGTTATTCAGAAATTTTCTTTTTGTGTTTTGCAGGAAACTGCTTGAAATAACTGCTCAGAGGCCAGTATCTCATAATCAAATCACCCTTAATTTACACGTGTCCAGTATATATACTCTGACCTTGCTCAGAGCCAGTCCCAAGAGTGAGGTGACTCTCTGAATCTCCTGTTTTTTTTTCTCAGAATTGATGTTTCAGGTCATTCAAAACCAGCTCCCTCAGAGCCAGCTCTCAGAGTAAGCAGAACCTCTGACCCTCCTGTTTTTTCTTCCCCCCACACTACCGCCTAAGTGCGGTAGTGCTTATTTTTTCCCCAGCACCCATGGTGTGTGTGTGCAGGTGTGATACACAGTGAGAGACACAAGGTGTAAATCTCCTGTTTATTTTTTTTCTCCCTTTTTTTTTCCTTTTTTTCTCCTGTTTATTTTTTTTTTCTTTTAACCCCCACACTACCACCTAAGTGCGGTACTGCTTATTTTTTTCCCCAGCACCCATGGTGTGTGTGTGCAGGTGTGAGACACAGTGAAAGACACAAGGTGTAAATCTCCTGTTTATATCTGTCAGCCAGGGCTCCCTGATTGGCCCAGATTAACAGCCCCCATCAAGGATCTCATACTCAATAAGATCCACTTGGCCAACTTAGTTCCAATCAGTACACAGCTTTAATTATGTGAATTTGTTTTTGGGATAAAGACCTGTTATACTTAATAACCAAGCTTTTTAATGAGTCTCATTGAAAGGAAATTAGATCTTATGTACAGTACTGAACACAAAAGAGAACATTTAAAAAAAAGTTCACAGGATGTCCAGAGGCGACCAACATCTCATATGCCAGTCTTCAGCCAATTCGATTCACTCCATTTAATATCAAAAAATTATCAAAGGCAAACAAAATACAGTAAAGGCTTTGGGCCCTGACAACATTACAGCAATAGTGCTGAAGACAAGTGCTCTAAAACTTTCTGCATCCCTTGTCAAGCTGTTCCAGTCCAGAGCTGGAAATGTGTTGCTGGAAAAGCGCAGCAGGTCAGGCAGCATCCAGGGAACAGGAGAATCGACGTTTCGGGCATAAGCCCTTCTCCAGTCCAGCCATAACATTGGCAACTATATAACAAAATGGAAAATTGCCCAGGTATGTCAATTACCACAATATCAGTCTACTCTCAATCATCCATAAAGTGATGGAAAATGTCATTAACAGTGCTATCAAACAGCACTTGCTGAACAACTCACTGTTCACTTACACGCAGTTGGGTTCTGTCAGGACCAGTCAGCTGCTGACCTCATTACAGCGTTGCTTCAAACATAGACAGAAGAGCTGAATTCCAGATAGAGGTGAGAGTGACAGCTCTTAATGCCAAGGCCGCATTTCCCAAACCCACAACGACTACCGGATAAAAGCAGCTTTGACAAAGGGTTAGTTAGACTCGAAATGTCAGCTCTTTTCTCTCCTTACAGATGCTGCCAGACCTGCTGAGATTTTCCAGCATTTCTCTTTTGGTTCCACAACAACTACCATTTAGAAGAATAAGGACAGCGGATACATGGGAGCACCACTACCTTCAAATTCCCCTCCAAGCCACTCACTATCCTTACCTGCAAATATATTGTGGCTCCTTCACTGTTGCTAGGCCAAAACCCTGCAGCTCTCTCTCTAACAGCATTGCTGGTGAATGTAAATCTTGGGGAATTTTGCAGCAGTTCAGGAAGGTGGCTCACCACCAAATTCTCAAGAGCAACTAAGTTTGGGCAATAAGTGCTAGTCCAGCCAGTGAAGCCCATATTCCAAAAATGTTTTTTTTAATTGCAGAGAGCTGCTTGAGTGGGGCAAGCATCGAAATCTGATTTCATCCAGCTCAATGGTTCACATAATGATGGTCTTGGTAAATGTATGCCTCTTATTATAATGCGTATCAGTCCGTGTATACGTATTTCTCACAAGGGTTATAAGCCATCTGTTATCTCCAAGAAGCAAACACTATTCGGCACAATGGTTCTATTCGGCACAAGAACATAAGAAGTAGGAGCAGAAATAGGTTATTGTGCCCTTCAAACCTGTCCCACCATTCTATAAGATCATAGCTGATTTGCCCTTACCCTCAACTCCCTTTTGTGCAACTCCTCAGAGCTCTCAACTCCTCAATATTTCAAAAATCTGTCTATGTCCTATTTAAATGCTTTGAGCGATCTAACCGCTACAACCCTTTGGGGTAGAGAATTCCAGACATTCTCCACATCCTGTTCGAAAAAGACAGTGGACATAAAATCCGTGAAACATGGATGAAAGAATTATGAGTACTGCACATATCAGGAGACCACATCTGCACACTTTGACCAAGGTAATACACATATCGCAAATTGATGGAGCTTTTAAATTGACAAAAACCCCTGGCTGACTCAATAGAACTTTGGTAGTCAGATGTATGCAACCTGCCATGCTTTAAAATTTGAGGAATCCAATAAAGCATGTGGAGCCTCTGGCCCTCTCAGCCTGGCTAATGATATTGGTGGTAAAGGAGATAAAGTGATTTTCTTGCATAAACAACACATCTTGACTAACTGTGTACAATGATGAGTTGAAACTAAAGATATGCCACAAAGGTCTCCAGTTGGCTCTTCACATGACCTCAAAACATTAAAGATCAAGACCATAGTCACCTTATGGGCAACAAGTATAGGATGGCCATCAATTTGAACCAATTCACAAAGGGCAGTCACTATTTCTCTGGAAAGAAGAAGACTACAACGGCACTGATGCTCTGAGAGCTGTAGATAATTCATCCTTTGCCTATAGAGTATCTGTGCAAATTAGTGTCTTTTCCTACCACAAATTGATGGATTTTGTTGATTAGTCTCACCTGCCTAGGCTGCTTTTTGCACCCGTTTCTGGACAATGGCCCTCCTCTGATTCCTTTTCCATATTTCCTCCTCACTGGAGGTATCTCCAATCTGCAGAATCCCAATGGGACAGTGATCTCATTTTCCTCTAGTGCAGTCCTTACCATTCAGGATAAGCCCCGTCTCCAGGGCCCCTGCTGTCTCACTCTCCTTATTAGTATTGTCAGTCTATAACAAAACTGAAGAATCTACTCAGCCAAATACTGCCACCTTCAGCAATAGACTCTGATGTTAAATGCAGCCGTGGATACATTTGCAGGCCTTTTCGTCCACCCTTGTGAAATCTCCTCCTACCTGGCAGAAATAATTTCTATTTTGTTTGCTGTGCAATTACAGAAAATGTGAAATAGCAACGTAAGGAAATAGTCAATTGTATCTTTAATAATCTCAATAGCCTGCGAGTTGCATTGTGTCAAAATAGTATGTGGACTTCTTATTTCAGTGCCCGTTCCAATTCCATACTATTGAAAATTGAGAGGATAACAATGGATTGTTGTCTTGCGTCATTATGTGGTATTTTATGTAAGAGCCACCCATCCAATTTATAGCTAAAAAATTCTGTATTTTCAAATCATCCTCAAACATTAGTGTGTGAGTATGATTTACTGATATTTTGATAGTCTGCTAATGGAAATCACATACTGATTACAAACTTCTCACTCAATTAAATCTCAAGAACAGGCAATGCATTATCCTTTCAAGCCATGCAACTCAGTTGTCCAATCTTTTAGACTCGGGATAGGGAATGCATCATTCATGGTGACATATATAAAAGGGCATGGCCCCAGGGATAATATTGTGCAAATGTTAGCTTTTGATCATTTTCTCCCAAGTTAACCTCTCACTGGGTCATTTTCAATCTATTTTGTTAATCTTCCCCCATGTGTTTTTGTTTTCATCTTTTTGTGCTTCGATGAGTACATTTTCTGTAAGTAAACATTAAAGGGTAAATTTGATGCGTGCCTCTGGCTTTATCCTTGCTTACTGAAAGTATGACAGAAAATCTCCCACAAGCATTCCTGCATTTTCAATCCATCATAATGACTGGATGGAGATTCTGCACTGAGTGCACATGATTCCCTAGTTGTGGAGACTTGGCTGAAAGCGTAAGTGAAAAATTTAGTCCTTAAGCTCTGACTGAAGTGTTTTCCTACAAGTTTCATATTTAGTGGGTCAACTTACTAACTATTCAGCAACCCAGGATAGGGTTGACAGCCTAACAAGCTGGTTTATGTGTCGAATATAAACAGTACTGAGGTTTAATGGCAGATTTTTCCAGTTGTCCATCATAGAAAGTTGTTAAGTCCCAGAGTTTCTTCGTGCATCAAAAAAAACAGTTTTTACAAATTCTTTGCATCGGTGCTTCAACCTCCAATTCAGACTTCAATCTGGCTGGCAGGTGCTGTCATTAAATTTGGCAAGACTTCCAGACAATCTTCTCTCCTGGTTTTGTTGTACAGTGGTAGCACCCCTGCCTCTTTATGAGAAGCTCTGAATTCTAGTTTGTACCAGGACCTGGTAGCCATGGAAGGTGTGTTCATAACATAGCCAAACAGTTGGTAAGCTGTCTGTAACTTCCTCCAATATACATTATTGGCAAGTGCTAAGAGTGGGAAAGCTTCGTGGTCACCCATACTGCAAAAGATAATGTGGCAAACCCCTGCTTTTTCTTGCTGAGCATAATCTTTTTCAATTAATTAGTGGGATTTGGGTGTCGCTGGGTGTGTCAGTATTTATTGCTCATCCCTGGTTGCCCTTGAGAAGATGAGCTGCTTTCTTGAGCTGCTGCAGTCCATGTGCTGTAGGTCTACCACCCTGCCATTGGGGAGGGAGTTCTAGGATTTTGACCCAGTGACACTGAAGGAATGGCGATATATGGTGAGTCATAGACAAATATAATCCATAATTGTCAATGTTCACTTCGGGTTTATTTAAATTCATTCACAGAATGTGGGTGTTGTGGCTAGGACAGCATTTATTGCACATATCTAATTTCCCAGAGGACAGTTAAGAGTCAACCACATTGCTATGGGTTTGGAGTCACATATGGGCTAAACCAGGTGAGGATGGCGAAGGACATTAGTGAACCAGATGTATTTTTCCCAACATTTGGCAACTATTTCATGGTCATAATTCTGGATTCTTTTTATTGAATTCAAATTCTGCCATCTGCATGGTGGGTTTCAACCCAGGTCACAAGAACATTACTATGGTCACTGAATTAATAATCTAGTGATATTATCACTCGGCCATCACCTCCCCATATGGTACTTGGAGGGACAGAAACAAGGCCGTTCTCACAATTCCACTCCAAATGAGCATTTTACTTCCAAGCTCCTGCCTTCTCTCCATAACCTTGCACATTTTTCCAATTCAAAAATAAGTCTAACGCCATTTTCAATGTCTCAATTGAACTTGCCTCCACCACAATCTCAGACAATGCATTACAAGCTCTAATGACTCATAACATGGGAAAGTTTTTTTCCATGTTGCATTTGCTTCTTTTGCCAATAATTGAAATTTGTGACCCCTTGTTCTCAATCCTATCATGATTTCCAGCAACTCCTCTCTATCTACTCAGTCCCGCTCCCAGAACATCTTGAATACTTTTATTAAATCTCCTGTCAGCCTTCTCCTCTGCAGCCTTCTTCTCATGCATGGCACCATGATTGTCAATGTTTTCTGTACTCTATTCAATGGCTTCACATCTTTCCTAAAGTGTGGACACAATACTTCGGCTGAGGCTGAATTAGTATCTTGTACAAGTTTAACATTAACTCCTTGCTCATGAATTCTATGCTGCTATTAATAATATTTTGTTAACCACATGTTCAATCTGTCTTGCTACCTTGAATGAGTAATACACTATACAGCCAAATCCCTTGCATCCTGTATCCTTTGTTTTATATTGTCTCTACATGTATTTTCTACTAAAATAAACACTTCACATTTCCTAGCATGAACTTCACCTACCACCTGTTTATGAGCCAGACCAAACCACCTCAAAATATATTAGGAAGATAGCCTAGACTCTAACATTTTCTTACTTTAAGGCTAAGTGTAGGGCCTTGTATTCCAGATGTTATCCAATTGGTCAACGTACTCAACATTAAGCAAAATATACTTTATTTTTACACTACAATTAAAATACAGACAAAATAAAAAGAAAAGAATTCGCTTAACTGTAACTCTATCAAAACAATACATATATTAACTACTACTAATTAACTGTTCCACTATAGTAACATCCCATAGACACACTCTTGACAATGGCAAATTCAGTAAAATAGATTGTCTCGTCTGCAATTCTAGCAGCAGGAAGTGAACTCAGCTTTTAGCTATAATAGAGAGGAATAAGAGCTTCCACAGAGGAACATAGATACATTGACTGAGTGGGCAAAGGTCTGGAAGATGGAATACAATGTTAGTAAATGTGAAGTCATATATTTTTGTAGGAGTAACAGCAAAATGAATGATTTCTTGAATGGTTAAAAAGTTGCAGCATGCTGATTTGCAGAGGAATCTGGGTGACCTAGTGCATGAATCACAGAAGGTTGGTCTGCAGGTACAACAAGTAATTAGGAAGGCAAATGGAATTTTGTCCTTCATTGCTAAAGAGGTTGAGTTTAAAAGTGGAGAGGTTATGTTACAGCTGTACAAGGTGCTGGTGAGGTCACCCCTGGAGTACTGTGTGCAGATTTGGTCTCCTTACTTAAAAAAGGATGTACTGGCATTGGAGGGGATGCTGAGGAGGTTCACTAGGTTGATTCCGAAATGAGGGAATTGGCTTATGAGGAGAGGCTAAGTAGATTGGAATATATTCATTGGAATTCAGAAGAATGAGGGGGATCTTATAGATACATATAAAATTGTGAAGGAAATCAATAAAATAGAAATAGATAGGATGTTTCCACTGGTAGGTGAAACTAGGACAAGAGGGTATGATCTCAAGATTAGATAAAGCAGGTTTAGAACTGAACTGAGAAGGAACCTCTTCACGCATTGGGTTGTTAATCTATGGAATTCATTGCCCAAGGATGTAGTTGACGCAACTTCAATAATCGCTTTTAAAGCTAACCTTTTAGAAAAATAAAGGAATTACGGGATATGGTGAAAATGCGGGTAAGTGGAGCTGAATCCATGGAAAGATCAGCCATGGTCTTATTGATTGGCGGAGCAAGCTCAAATGGCTGGATGGCATACTCTAGTACCTAGTTTTTATGTTCTTATGTACATCCAACTTCAAGAGACCAGCAACTGCAGAAAGCTAAATCTAAAAATCTTGGTTCTGTGGGAGCTTAATCCCACCCATTTAAGCTGCTTCTATTGTTCCAACTTTGAAAAAAAACCAAGGCCTTATGAGCTGTTTATTCTATTGGTTTTGAGCAGACCACTCAGCATCTTTGTCTCAACCTTTCTTCATACAAAAAGGACAAACTATACTTCTTAAAGCAATAGTATTGTCACAGGATAATCTACATTATAAACATTTACTATTTCCATGTAACATATAATCTTTTGCAAGCGTGATGATTTAGCTTATAGCTTTTTCTGGAAGTGAAGAATTAACTGTATCCAAGGGAGACGTAACACAAGCAAAAACCAAATGATAAAAAAAGTGTTTGCATCCCAAGGGCTAAATGGTTACATTCAAAAGGATTTGCTTTTGATTTTTTAAAAAGTTGACATTGAACCTTATTTACACATCAAATTTTCATCCTTCTGCACTGTTGTCCAGTCAATCATACTTGTACAACTTATCTTTGTACAAATAGTTGTTTTTGAGATGTTTGTACCCTAGATGTAACATTAATGTAACTTCTAGATCATAGTTAGACAGAACCAAAGTTAAGTCAGAGGGTCAGTGCTGAGGGAGCGCCGCACTGTCAGAGGGTCAGTGCTGAGGGAGCGCCACACTGTCGGAGGGTCAGTGCTGAGGGAGCGCCGCACTGTCGGAGGGTCAGTGCTGAGGGAGCACACACTGTCAGAGGGTCAGTGCTGAGAGAGTGGGTACTGTCGGAGGGTCAGTGCTGAGGGAGTAGGCACTGTCGGAGGGTCAGAGCTGAGGGAGTGGGCACTGTCGGAGGGTCAGTGCCTCTTAAATGTTGCAATTGTACCAGCCTCCACCACTTCCTGTGGCAGCTGATTCCATACCATTATAAGCTATGGAAATAGTACTCACTAGATGAATAATACGTTTTAAAAAACCTTTGAATAACTTTATCATAGGCTAAGTGATAGGACTGAGCTGGGGTTTCATCAGTAAAAGCAATGGTGGCTTTAACAAGTGACATACAATTTTATGTTAACTAATGGAGTATGAGGGTAAAGACTACCATAGGATTATGACCCATCCTTTCTATAAGAACAACATACTTTGATCATTTAAAGACTTCTCAATTGAGCTTTGAGAATACTGGAATTGGTAAAATGTGTCAAAGCTGACGCACAACATGCCTGTGTTGTCAACTGGTCTTATGACATGATAGCTATATTAAAAATTAGCTTCTCTTACCAGATAGTGCATTGAATGTAGATTTAGGTTTATTGTAATTATTAACCACACAAAAGTTACGTCATACATGTCTCAGTGCAGGTAAATGCTCATAAGGATTAGAGATGACTGTTCTGTCTAACAGGCACCTGATGGTGCATGGGGCAAAGCACAGTAAAGATCTGCAGGCAATTGACAGCAGTATCAACTTTGAAATTACTGGTCCTACATGGTTGCCAGCTCTAAAGGGAGCAGCTCTTCTTCTAGGAAGCTACAGATGTCTGTCACATCATCACTTAACATCCCAAACATCCTGATCTACTGGTTTCATGCCAAGGAAAATGAACCTCTGCCTAAAGATCCTGTGAACTATCTCTCTGCTGGGACCCTCTCAGTCTAACATTCCAACAATAAAGGAAAATTCCAAAGGATGGACCCACCATCTGTGGCTAATGTAAAATTGTTAAAAATATCAACCTTAAAGGAAAAGAGTTCACAAAGATGATTGGCAAGTCAAAAGATTCAACACAATTTATAAAAAAAAAGACTAAAAGATTAAGAAAGAAGAAGAAATGTGACAATGAGAGAAAGCTCGCTAGAAATATAAAGATAAAAATGCTTCTGCAGGTATTTAAAAGTTAGAAGAGTTAAAAAGCTGTTTGTCCAATAGAAAATGAGTCTGAGGAATTAATAAGGAAAAATAAGGATATGACAGATGAATTGACCTAGCAGTTTGCCTCAGTCTTCACTGTAGAGGATGCAATAACTCCCAGAAATATCTGTAAATCAGGAAATAGGAGGAAGAGAGAAATTCAAGAAAAGTGCAGTGGGCTGCCAAGGTCTTGGATCCTGATGGATTTCATCCTAGGGTCTTAAAAGAAATGACTAATATGATCGTCAATGCATTCAATTTTCTAAAATTCCATAAATTAGGAGAAGTTCCAACAGAATAAAATTAACAAAAAATAACTCCTTTATCTAAAAAGGAAGTGAAACAGAAAGCAGGAAATTATAGTCCAGTTAGCTTCACATCTGTCATGGCCTATTTTTCCTAACCGATATGTTTGCAGGTACTGATTCACTACAGTCCTGTAACCAGTAGATTGTTGGTGGTGTTGTTAGTGCTGTTTTTGGTAATTTTAGTCCTTATCTGATGTCCAATCTGAAGCACCCATCGTGCTGGGAGACAGTAGATCGCCAAACCCTATAAAATAATGTCTATCAAGTGTCTTGGGAGCAAACCCTCTCCTACTATCAAGTAAGAAAGAAGCTGTGATTACTGATTAGTTATTGACATGCAATAATTAATAAGCCAAATCTCACTAGGGGTTTAACCTTACACAGCCTAATGCCCTGGAGTGAAACATGGAAATTGGTGGATTGGTGTATCAGGAAGAGGGTAACAACTCGCTGACAGTTTCCTGAGTTTTATGATGTTTTGCATTTATCAATCTTTTCTTTATGATAATTAAACTTGATACAGCCCAGATGCCTCATAAGAAACAATACCACCATAGAATTAGTTGGTTAGTGTTGTTTTGATCAGCATGGTTTTATTTGTTCATGGAATGTGGACATCACTGGCTAGGCCAGAATTTCTGCCCAGAAACAGTTCAGAGTCAACCACATCACAGTGGGATCTGGAGTCACATGTAAGCCAGAGAAGGTAAGGATGAAAGATTTCCTTCCCTGAAGGACATTATTGACAAAATGGGTATTTACAGCAATAAATAATAGAGTCATAGAGTCATAGAGATGTACAGCATGGAAACAGACCCTGCGGTCCAACCCGTCAATGCCGACCAGATATCCTAACCCAATCTAGTCCCACCTGCCAGCACCCGGCCCATATCCCTCCAAACCCTTCCTATTCATATACTCATCCAAATGCCTCTTAAATGTTGCAATTGTACCAGCCTCCACCACTTCCTCTGGCAGCTCATTCCATACAATTACCACCCTCTGTGTGAAACAGTAGCCCCGTAGGTCTCTTTTATATCTTTCCCCTCTCACCCTAAACCTATGCCCTCTAGTTCTGGACGCCCTGACCCCAGGGAAAAGACTTTGTCTATTTATCCTACACATGTCCCTCATAATTTTGTAAACCTCTATAAGATCACCCCTCAGCCTCCGATACTCAAGGGAAAGCAGCCCCAGCCTATTCAGCCTCTCCCTACAGCTCAAATCCTCCAACACTGGCAACATCCTTGTAAATCTTTTCTGAACCCCTTCAAATTTCACAACATCTGTCCGATAGGAAGGAGACTAGAATTGCACACACTATTAGACAATAGACAATAGGTGCAGGAGTAGGCCATTCTGCCCTTCGAGGCTGCACCACCATTCAATATGACCATGGCTGATCATCCTTAATCAGTATCCTGTTCCTGCCTTATCTCCATAACCCTTGATTCCACTATCCTTGAGAGCTCTATCCAACTCTTTCTTAAATGAATACAGAGACTGGGCCTCCACTGCCCTCTGGGGCAGAGCATTCCACACAGCCACCACTCTCTGGGTGAAGAAGTTTCTCCTCATCTCTGTCCTAAATGGTCTACCCCATATTTTTAAGTTGTGTCCTCTGGTTCGGCATTCACCCATCGCGGAAACATGTTTCCTGCCTCCAGTGTCCAATCCTTTAATGATCTTATATATCTCAATCAGATCCCCGCTCAGTCTTCTAAACTCAAGGGTATATAAGCCCAGTCGCTCCAGTCTTTCAGCATAAGGTAGTCCCGCCATTACAGGAATTGACCTCATGAACCTACGCTGCACTCCCTCAATAGCCAGAAAGTCCTCAAATTTGGAGACCAGAGCTGCACACAATACTCCAGGTGTGGTCTTACCAGGGCCCTGTACAGCTGTAGAAGAACCTCTTTGCTTCTATACTCAATCCCTCTTGTTATAAAGGCCAGCATGCTATTAACCTTCTTCACTACCTGCTGTACCTGCATGTTTACCTTCATTGACTGGTGTACAAGAACACCCAGATCTCTTTGTACTGCCCCTTTACCTAAATTGATTCCATTTAAGTAGTAATCTGCCTTCCTGTTCTTGCCATACATTTATCCACATTAAACTGCATCTGCCATGCATCTGACCACTCACCTAACCTGTCCAGGTCACCCTGTAATCTCCTAACATCCTCCTCACATTTCACCCTGCCACCTAGCTTAGTATCATCAGAAGTTTGCTAATGTTATTACTAATACCATCTTCTATATCATTAATATATATTGTAAAAAGCTGTGGTCCCAGCACTGATCCCTGCGGTACTCCACTGGTCACTGCCTGCCATTCCGAAATGGAGCCGTTTATCACTACTCTTTGTTTCCTGTCAGCCAACCAACTTTTAATCCAAGTTAGTACTTTGCCCCCAATATCATGCACCCTAATTTTGCTCACTAACCTCCTATGTGGGACTTTATCAAAAGCTTTCTGAAAGTTCAGATACACTACATCTACTGGATCTCCCTCGTCCATCTTCAGAGTTACATCCAACAGTGGCCTAACCAATGTCCTGTACAGCTGCAACATGACCTCCCAACTCCTGTACTCAATACCCTGACCAATAAAGGAAAGCATACCAAACGCCTTCTTCACTATCCTATCTACCTGCAACTTCACTTTCAAGGAGCTGTGAACCTGCAGTCCAAGGTCTCTTTGTTCAGCAACACTCCCTAGGATCTTACCATTAAGTGTATAAGTCCTGCTAAGATTTGCTTTCCCAAAATGCAGCACCTCACATTTATCTGAATTAAACTCCATCTGCCACTTCTCAGAACATTGGCCCATCTGGTCAAGATCCTGTTGTAATCTAAGGTAACCTTCTTCGCTGTCCACTATACCTCCCATTTTGGTGTCATCTGCAAACTTACTAACTGTACCTCTTATGCTCACATCCAAATCATTTATGTAAATGACAAAAAGTAGACGACCCAGCACTGATCCTTTTGGCACTACACTGGTCACAGGCCTCCAGTCTGAAAAGCAACCCTCCACCACAACCCTCTGTCTTCTACCTTTGAGTCAGTTCTATATCCAAATGGCTAGTTCTCCCTGTATTCTGTGAGATCTAACATTGCTAATCAGTGTCCCATGGGGAACCTTGTCGAATGCCTTACCGAAGTCCATATAGATACATCTACTGCTCTGCCCTCAACAATCCCCTTTCTAACTTCCTCAAAAAACTCAATCAAGTTTGTGAGACATGATTTCCCATGCACAAAGCCATGTTGACTATCCCTAATCAGTCCTTGCCTTTCCAAATACATGTACATCCTGTCCCTCAGGATTCCCTCCAACAACTTGCCCATCACCGACATCAGGCTCACTGGTCTGTAGTTCCCTGGCTTGTCCTTATCACTCTTCTTAAACATTGGCACCACGTTTGCCAACCTCCAATCTTCCAGCACCTCACCTGTGACTATCGATGATACAAATATCTCAGCAAGAGGCCCAGAGGTCTCACAGAGGTCTCAGGTAGACCTGATCAGGTCCTGGGGATTTATCCACCTTTACCCATTTCAAGACATCCAGCACTTCCTCCTCTGTAATATGGACATTTTGCAAGATGTTACCATCTATTTCCCTACAGTCTATATCTTCCATATCCTTTTCCACAGTAAATACTGATGCAAAATACTCATTTAGTATCTCCCCCATTTTCTGTGGCTGCACACAAAGGCCACCTTGCTGACCTTTGAGGTGCCCTATTCTCTCCCTAGTTACCTTTTTGTTCTTAATGTATTTGTAAAAACTCTTTGGATTCTCCTTAATTCTATTTGCCAAAGCTATCTCATGTCCCCTTTTTGCCCTCCTGATTTCCCTCTTAAGTATACTCCTACTTCCTTTGTACTCTTCTCAGGATTCACTCGATCTATTCTGTCTATACCTTACGTATGCTTCCTTCTTTTTCTTAACCAAACCCTCAATTTCTTTAGTCATCCAGCATTCTCTGTACCTACTAACCTTTCCTTTCACCCTGACAGGAATATACTTTCTCTGGATTCTCGTTATCTCATTTCTGAAGGCTTACTATTTTCCAGCCATCTCTTTACCTGTGAACATCTGCCCCCAATCAGCTTTACAAAGTTCTTGCCCAGTACTGTCAAAATTGTCATGGTTACCAGTAGGCTGGACTGTTAGTTCAAATTTCACCATCTGCCGCAATGTGTTTTGAATGCATATCACCAGAACATTAGCCTGCACTACACTTCTTGATGAAGGGCTTGTGCCCAAATCGTCGATTGTTCTGCTCCTTGGATGCTGTCTGACCTGCTGTGCGTTTCCAGCATCACACTTTTGACTCTGCTCTGCACCACTGCCTCCCCACGACCAACTCCACAGCATGTTGAATATAATTGTTTAAACATATTTATACTAATATGTGTATCATGACAGGGTGCGATTCAATTTGTCATGATTCAGCTTTCTTGTAGTCTATTACCAATTATAATCTAAAGCAATAATCAGACTGCACTAAAGCTCTGTGTTCAATCTCTATGTCTGTGCTTCATGTTTGTTTGTATTAATCAAGGAATAAATAATACAAAAGTTGACAAGCCACTTTCAAACTTGAATGGATCAGACCCTGTGTGGTAAACTGCAATGGCATAATGTTATGCACACTGCTGGACACAAATTGGGAGTAGACATTTGAATACTGGTATCTAAAGATCGGTTTCCTTTGTCAGATAGCAATATAGTGGTGGATGTAATTTTGGTCTACGCAAATGCTGGACTTAAATGATGCTACTGTTTTAATCCATAAATTCGCTGTCAACATATTTGATGTACTAGATTTGAATTTTCACTTTTCAAGATATTATGCATTAATTTTATTTTTAACAAGTTTAGTAGTACTCTTTTTGGAAGTCTGTTGCATTTTTAAATCTGGAATGAACGACAAGAAAATCAATTTGCCATCAGATTGAGCAGTGTAAATGTACATTTAATTGTATTGCACAGAACAACCCTAGTTTCAGGTTTCAATCATTCAAATAATTTGTTTTCAGATGATTGATAATACTAGTTAGATATTCATTATATTGTGAAAATTAATTTTAAAACAAATCATCTTGAATTCTTCATTTAATTTGACAGCATTTTCAAAAGGTTCACAAAACATATTCCTTAATACCTATCTTTTAATGGTTAATTACATTTTTAGTAAACAACATTGTTTTTCATTGATGGTACTTAATTAAAAATCCTAAATTGATTTATATCAACTGTTTTGAATGCTGTATTTGCTGACTTAAAACATATCAACCTTATATAATTATTCAAAGCTTACTACATCTATGTGCTGAAGTTAATTTGCTGAATGTTTTAACTTTTGCTTCAAAGATCAGGGATGGGTAGAGGAAGGAAGTGTTGGGTATTGATCTCCACTCAATGATAAGCACTGTGGAATCCATCGCAGCAATGATAAGAATGGGCCACTGACCATTCTCCATCGGTTTCAGAATGACAGGTGTAAATCTTCAAATCCTACCCCATTGTGCAATGTGCATATGGAGGCATATAGCCATAGATCACATGTATAAATCTATCCTATTCCCACAGGACTAAACAGGGAGGCCGCTTGTTCATTCAGCACATCATTCTGTAGAAGTTTTAATCACATAATCAAAGGATCCAACTACCTCTTGGATAACACTAGAAGACACAAGTAGCATTCCACAAACACTAAATAATTAAGGGACAAAAGGAAGAGACGAAATAAATTTAATAACTATCACTGGACAAAAAGTACAAGAAAAACTAATGGTGCTAAAGACTGATACGACCCAGGGACATGACGTTATATATTCTAGGATATTAAAAGAAATACAGTGGTGCCTTGGAATCTGACTTTAATTCATTCCAGGAGGCTTTTCGGATTGTGAAAGGTTCGGATTCCGAAACTACTTTCCCCATAAGAAGTAATGGAAAGTGAATTAATCCGTTTCTGGACCCCCAAAAAAATTTCAAGACACTTTTAACTGCAAATACACATGGTTAAGGTAAAATAAGATGAGTAAATGACCTAAATATCAAGTAATAATAATAAAAGCAAGAAATAAATGTACTAACATGAAAATAACTTCATTTACATGAGGTAAGAGTGCCAATGGTGAATGCACTTATTTGCTTCACTGCTCTTCTTGGGTGCCATGGTGAATGCACAAGGGCGATAATTAAAATAAACAGCACAAATCAAGGTGAAAACATGAGGTAAACTAGTGATGGACACACGAGAGATGCTTTCACGACTACTTCCCGGGACGAACTGAACAAACAATGTGCGACCTGAATGGTATGTGGTGTTTGGATTCTGAAAATGTGTTTGGATTTTAGGACAAAATTTTCTCGAAATAATTGTTCGAATTCCAAGTTGTTCGAACAATAGGATGTTCGGATTCCTGGATCATCACTGTAGTTGTAGAAATAGGTAATAAGAAGGTTTATTGCACAATAGCAATAAGTATAACTCAAGAGGAGTAGGTGCAGTGAAGACACTGAGAGGAGTGGTGAAGTGAGAACCCTTGCAGAGAAGCAGCAGATTGGTGGTGGAGCTAGACAGGACGTGGGACATAAACAAAAATAAAACTTTTCTAGTCTATACTTAAACCACAGTAAGGATTAATTTATTTATTTGCAGGTTGAGGCCAACATTTATTGCCCATCCCAGAGGGCAGTTAAGAGTCAACCACATTGCTGTGGATCTGGAGTCTCATGCAGGCCTGATCAAGTAAGGATGGCAGTTTCCTTCCCTAAAGGATATTGGTGAACCAGAGAGATTTTACGTCCAACAATCGACAATGGATTCATGATCATCATTAGACTCTTAATTCCAGATTTTTATTGAACTCGAATTCCACTATCTGTGGCAGAAATTGAACCTGAATCCCCAGAACATTAACTGGATCACTGGATTAATAATCCAATGATAATACCACTATGCTATCGCCTAATATCTAACACCTAGTAATTCCATGATGTGAATTATTAATTTCCACTCATCATCTCAAGCCTGAATGCTGTTCAAGTTTTGTTACATGCAAAAATGGTCTGTCTCAGAAACAGAGAAGCTGAGAATGACAATGAACATGCTGCAAACATTAACAAACATCTGACCTTAACTGAATGTTATTGATAAAGCAGATAAAGATGATTGTGGCCTACGACACTATCCAGAAATACTCCTGCAATGATGAACATGGAACATAGAACAGTACAGCACAGTACAGGCCGTTCAGCCCTTGATGTTGTGCTTATTTTTATCCTACTCTAAGATCAAACTAACATACATACCCTTCATTTTACTATTATCCATGTGCCTATCCATGAGTTTCATAAATGTCCCTAATGTATCTGACACTACCACCACTGCTGGCAGTGCAATCCAAGCACCCAACACTCTCTTTGTAAAGAACTGCCCTATGATATCTCCTGTAAACCTTCCTCCAATCACCCTAAAATTATGCCCCCTTGTGATAGTCATTCCTGCCCTAGGGGAAAGTCTCTTGCTATTCACTCTATCTATCCCCGGGACAGACAATCACAACCATTTACCTTTGTGCTTATAGAGTCATTGCCTGATTTCTATTAACTACAATATTATTAGGACTCTTTGAGACCATTATCATTCAACTGTACCTTGTTTTCATGCACGGTCACTCTCATCTGACTGTCTTTTGTCCATGTTTGCTTCAAGACTGTAATGTAGTCTGGACTTGAGTTATTCGAGCATCACTCAAATTGTGCATCAGTGAGTATGTTACTGTTGAATAGATGCTAATACATAGCCACGTTGACAACACCTTCCATCACATTGCGGATGGTTAAGAGTAAAATGATAGGTCAGTAATTGGTTGCATTAGATTTGATCTACATTTTGTGGACAGGAAGTACCTGAGTAAATTTTGATGTTACAGGTTAGATGCCAGTCTTGTAGTTGTAGTGGCTTGGTTATAGGTACACCAGTTCTGAAGAATTGTAGTTGAGATGTTGTCAAGGTTCAGAACTGCCGGTGTTCAGAGCTTCAATTTTGGTCTGACATGAAATGAATTGAATTCTCTAATTCGCCAAGTTAGATTGCCCGTTCAACATTTCTGCCTGAAGAGGGTTGCAAATGCTTCATTCTTGTTTTCTGAATTGCCATGCTTGGCTTCCCCATCATTCCCCACCATCATCCAATTGGATGTGGCATGCCTATAGAGTTTAGATTTGACCAGTTGGTTGAATGATTGCTTAGGAGGAGAAAGTGAGGTCTGCAGATGCTGGAGATCAGAGATGGAAATGGAAAAGTCCTGAAGAAGGGCTAATGCCCGAAACGTCGATTCTCCTGTTCCCTAGATGCTGCCTGACCTGCTGCGCTTTTCCAGCAACACATTTTCATCTCATGAATGATTGCTTAGTTCGGGATATCATGTGGTACTTTTGCAGCTTAGCATGCAGTACTGTGTTGGGTAGCTAATTTATAAATGTATCTGATGTTGTTCCTGTCATGTATTTCTACATTCTTTAATGAACCACAGGTGGTCCCATAGGTTGATGGTAGAATGAGGCATGTGCCAGGTCATGGCATTACAGTTGAATACGACTTATCTTCTGCTGATGGCCTATCATGCCTTATGGATGCCCAGATATGAATTATTACATCTACTCTGAATCTAACCCAGTTAGGACACCAGTAATGCCAAACAAAACAATGAAGGAAGATGGCACTTTGTTTCCATAAGGACTTCCAGGTTACTTGTGACATCATTTGCTTACATGTTTTACTACCACTGCAGACCCAAGGCCATCAGTTTGATTTTTTATTATTTGACTTGATGTGAAATTATTTTTGGTAACTTTCTTGCAAAGTGCCTTTGAATGTTAAAAAACCAATTCAACCAAGAAAGTGGAGGATGGTGACCAGACAAACTGGTGAAAATTAACTAATCTCCTACTGATTTTCATTTAACATTGGGAGATTCTGACAAACACATTGTGAGAAACAGAGTCACACTTCAATACTATATGTAATTCGGCCCAATGATTTCATTAAGATTCAATGCATTTTTAAGTGAGTGTGTCAGAAATCTCACATGAATGAATTTACTCAGTGAAACTTTGGGTGATTGGTTTTACAATATGACTAACATGATTGGAAACAATATTCAAGGGAGCAGTCTCCTGCGAATGTATAATCAATTTCTACAATGATTAATGGATTTCCAAAGCAGTTCTGAGCTTAGAGATTATACCTTTCTGACTTTTTTCTCTTTGTTGTGCTGATCAAGCAGTCACTGTATATAGTGGGCATTATTTTTGCTCAATTCCTTTGCAGTAGATTGTTTGGAAAAAGAGAAGCATCTTCAGCAGCCTCAACAAACAAGATAAACCACAGTTGCATCTATTAGAACACTGCAGATAAGAACAGCTGGCCGTGAAATTTTTCAGTCAGGTCACAGGACCCAGAGATCAAGAGTAATTTTGCTCGATATGTCTCAGGAATTCTGAATTATGACATTGTGTTTGCCCATGCTGATTCCCCTATTGATCTATACCTCCTCAAACAGGTTTAGCTGCCTCCTAGACTACAGGACATGTATTGCCAGTGCACGGTTATTAAAATCACCACCAACCTTAACTTTTTGACACAAATTCTTTCTTGATTGCACAGCTGTATCAAACAGGTCACCAACGCTCTCTCCCAGTGCTCATGAATGTGTCCTTTTCCCAATGGATGACAAGCTAGAGTGAGAGGTCTGGGATTTGCAGCAACAGCTGACTTTCTTTCATCCAGGTTAGAATCAACTGCAATCAGA
Source organism: Chiloscyllium plagiosum (assembly GCF_004010195.1). Lineage (NCBI taxonomy): Eukaryota > Metazoa > Chordata > Chondrichthyes > Orectolobiformes > Hemiscylliidae > Chiloscyllium > Chiloscyllium plagiosum. The sequence goes on along the minus strand of NC_057711.1, from coordinate 54,058,138 downwards.
TATTCAGGAAAACAGAAGGCAAGCTTCCACTCCATTAATGTTCAGCTGATATCTGCCCACCGCAGAAAGAAAAGATAAGCCTGCATCAGCTGTGCTGGCAGCTATCATACTTCCTCCAACCAAGAACACACTAATCAGCCATCATATGAACATCACACTTACACACAAAGTAAAGACATCTCACAGCAACCCTACCTCAGCTGAAAAGTTCAGGTGCTTCAGATCCATGGAATCATTTTAAGATGTTTCATGCTCATTACCAAGCAATTTTAAATGCAAAGTTAAAACAAGAACTTATGTTGTTGCTTCCTTCATTAACTTCTTGCTAGCCGAGAGTTTTCCCTCTTGTGTACTCTATAAGGAATGAAAATCAAGCAAAGTTATAAGCTGCTTATGTATGGATAGATATTAAAACAATTCTATAACTACCAGAAAGCTGTCCCTTTTCTGCTTCTTTGGTCAGTATAGTTGGCACATACAATTTGATACATATTCCTCAGTCAATGTCAAATAGAGTCATAGAATCATACAAAGTGGAAACAGACCTTTCAGCCCAACTTGTCCATGCAAACCAGTTTTCCTAAACTGAACTAGTCAGATTTCGCTGCATTTGGTCCATATCCCTCAAAATCTTTCCTGTCTATATATCTGATGAAGGGCTTATGCCAGAAATGTCGATTTTCCTGCTTCCTGGATGCTGCCTGACCTGATGCGTTTTTCCAGCGCCACACTCTCAACTCGGATCTCCAGCATCTGCAGTACTCACTCTCTCCTACCTGTCTAGGTAACTGTCCAAATGTCTTTTAAATATTGTAATTGTATCTACCTCTACCACTTCTGGCAGTTCGTTTCATATACGCACAAACCTCTCTGTGAAAAAGTTGCTCCTCAGCTCCCTTGTAAATCTTTTCACCTCTCATGTTAAACTTATGTCCTCTAGTTTTGGACTCCCCAAAGACCTGGGCTAATCACCTTATCTCTGCCCCTCCTCGTTTTATAAACCGCTATAATGTCACCTCTTAGCCTCCTACGCTCCAGGTAAAAAGTCCCAACCTATCCAGCTTCTCCTAATAACTCAAACCTTCCAGTCTCGGTAACATGCTTGTAAATCCTTTTTGCACCCTTTCCAGTTTAACAATGTCTTTCCTTTAGCAGAACAACCAGAACTGTACACAAATCCCTCAAAGGAGGGGTTGTTGTAAGGCCTAGAAGCATTCAGTAATTTGTAGAGGTTAAAATTGTTGCGTGATTGACTTAAAATTCATCATGCATGAAGATATTTTTCATTATTATATGATAAAGATCTCGATGGGAAAATAACTTCAATGAATGACATTCAAAGTCAATGGAGCACAGGTTATTGGCCATTAACATCACAAAGTACAGGTTGTTATTGAGTCCAAGAGTGTAATAAAGCAAATATTGACAATATGGAACTATTGCAAGCTCCATGGTTACATAACTGACCTCAAAAATGCAATAATGCCCTTAAGCCATTCTAACACATACTCTGTCACATTTGTAAACCTTGGGTCAATAATTTGCTGTTATTCTTCTCAACTGTAGTCAATATTTGTGCAATATTGATTTCTGTATAATACTACAGCCAGTGCTGCTTTCATAGAGCTTAAATGATCTCTGATATAATATCAGGTTTTCTTACAGGAACAAGTCAGTAAGGGGAGCATTTAATAAAAGCACTTCTGATTCCAGGGATATTTAATGCTAAAAGTTATTGTCCTTTGACAATTCTTAGCTAATTCCTTCAATATCATGCAAGCTGAGAATGTAAAATTGTAAAATTGTGAAATATTTGACAGCATGATTATATTTTCAATCCAGGAGCCCAAGATATTAACTTAGTTAAAGCAAGGTACTGCAGATGCCGGAAAGGCTGTGGAAAAGTGTCATATTGGATTCGATGTTAATTCTGTTCCTCTCTCCACAGATGCTGTTAGACCTGCTGAGTTTTACCAGCACTTTCTGTCATTATGTAAATTAATTACATCATTTGAGTTTCATTGTTTCAGTAGCTTGGAGCATGCGATAGAAACATAAAGATACTTCCGTTGGTGTGTATCTCTTGGGTCAATCAAAATCAAACACAGAACTTTATGTTATGTCAACTAATACTGTTTGCATAATGTACTGCTTGCACAGCATCCTGCATTATAATATTATCATAATAAACCTGCTTCTTGTTAGTAAGCTATCGATATTTTGTTACACACAATTGCACAATATTGCCTGTATTGTTCAATTGTTTCATATTTGATAATGTGTGTATATTCACTATTGATGGTCACTATCCTTGACTGGTTAATTGTGGTTGTCATGACCACCAATCATGGCTGTAGCATAGCTAGTGACAATTTAAAGAAAGCCAAAGCCAAAATTTGAGCTAAAAACTAGGATGTAATCAATGGTAGTGTTGAGAGAGTGTTGCTGGAAAAGCACAACCGGTCAGGCAGCATCCAAGGAGCAGGAAAATCGACGTTTCAGGCAAAAGCCCTTCATCAGGCTCCAGCCCGAAACAATGATTTTCCTGCTCCTCGGATGCTGCCTGACCTGCTGTGCTTTTCCAGCAACATATTCTCCACTCTGATCTCCAGCATCTGCAGTCTCGTAGTTGTAATCAATGGCAATCAAACGCAAACTAAATTTGATCTGCAAAAGAATTGCAAGTAAAAGGGAAATGACAGTTCAAAAACAGAAATTGCTGGAAAAGCTCAGCAGGTCTGGAAGCATCTGCAGAGAGAATTCAGAGTTAATGTTTCGGGTCAAGTGATCCTACCTCAGAACTTCTTTAGACTCTTCCTTGAACAGCAACAGTTCAAATTATTTGAAAACAAGCCAGATTAAAGCAGTGAGATTTTGTCTTCAAAAGGTTCTAACAATTCTGTAAAATGGGAACCTGTATCCCAAGAGTTTATCAATCAGCAGGATTTAAATTGACAGAAGTTAGAGTTTTTCATATGAATCATTTTTAAAAATTGCTAGACAAGTAAAAACAAATGTCCAGAGTAAAACAAAGAGATAGGAAATCTTGAGAATGGATGGTGAATATTTTGAATTTGGTCCAGAGTCGGAACATAACAAGAGTTCAATTGCCACCTGTAGTGATTGGAATGAGGTTGGCCAGATGGATCTCATTGAGTATGAGTTCCTCGAATGGGGCTGTTAACCTGGGCCAATCAGGGCGCCATGGCTGACAGATATACACAGAAGTTTCAGTCACTGAAACAGTCTCCTCACTGTAATGACTGCCTCTGTGCTAGCTCAGAGGCCATGTACTCCGCATGTGTAAACAAAGTTAACAGGACACTGGCTTCCTTAGAGTTATTTCACAAGCACACCAGGTTACTGCATCCCAAAACAAGCTGTTAAAAACTAGAATTGGAGCAGGAGATTAAAGCCTGAGTAAAGGAAGGGAGCTAGAACTTGAAGCCTTGGAAATGAGTTAGAAAACCATGCTCAGAGAGAGGAGGAAGAGATGGACATGGATTTCCAACAATGGAGCTACAAATGCCGAACAATCTGCAAGACAGAACTGCAGGGCTGTGCCCTATCTGTTTGAATTTGGCAAACCTGGCCAACTTAAAGAAAATTGTTGGCATGAAAGGAAAGCCACTAGCAGCATTTCTAGGCAGACAAAACATAATCATCCGTTGTACAAATATAAAAAAAGACACAAAATCTTTACCAGATTTCATGTGTAAAGGTAAGTGGCTCCTAACTGGGCTAAGGAAGTGGGAAAGGAGATTAACATACTCCTGGATACTGATTGTTTACTGTGTTAGGACACAGGGTAAACTCTCCTGCTTAATTAATTCCAGCAACACAGAAAAGATTGATCCGATGCAGCTATCTGTGAAATTTCGACAGATCAAGAACTAGTTAAAGTAAAAATTAACAACTTTATTTCTTAAAGTATAACAGAGAATAATTAACTAACAACTATTTACAAGTCCTTAGTCTAATCTATCTTTTACCTTCCCTTCTATAATACTCGTCCGATAAAACTTCTGATTATGATTTACAAAACAAAATTTGTTATCTCAAAACCAGGCAGCTTTCAATTCTTCTATTTGGATCTTCCTGTGTCTTCTTTTCTTCTTCTTAGGTACTCTGCTTCACACATTACTAATCGATAAAGGTATTTTTAAGAGAGCTATTTTTCAAGCAGTGTTTTTACGTGCTGGTAGCTTGGCAGTTCTCCTCAGTCATATGCCCCCAAAGCATCAGATTGTGTCATTGACTTTTAAGATTGTCAATATACTCAATTCAAACTGGATTAGAGTTTGGTTTTTTTTGGGGTATAATTTAAACTGATTGGTCTAATTCGAATCTGTTTTGTCATTTCCAGGCAACCAGCTACCCAAGCTACCCCAGTAGCTGGAGCACATGCTACTTTGGTGCTTTCACTGCTAGCTTTTACTCTCTTAAAGGCACAGTACACCCATATCTTCATAACACCTTCTCCCTTAAGTAAAAAATGAACCATCATAATGGCTTCATTTTTTTCTCTACTTTTTAAATACATTACCCGAATGTAAAGATAACTTTAATATATGTTCACCCTAACGTCTTCCCATATACCTGTGTATATATAAAACATTAAATAAATTCAAATCTCATCTAACCTCTATCAGTTAAATCCACGATAACACATCTGCGATTACATTCTTATGACCCGCAACATGTATGATTTTTAAATTAAAAGTCTGTAACATAAGCCTCCAACGAAATAGTCTCATATTCTTGTCTTGAAAGAGTTCTAAGAATGTAAGCAGATTGTGATCCGTGTACACAACCATCTCTGACACATTGTTCATGACGTACACATTACAATGTTGTAAGGACAGTACCAAACCCAATAGTTCCTTTTTGATCATGGAGTATTTCCTTTGGTGGATGTTGATCTTCAAAAAGTAACCAACTGGCCGTTCAATCGCATCCTCATCTTTCTGTAGGAGTACAGCTCCAACTCTTCTGTCACTAGCATCAATGGTGATTTTAAAAGGTTTTGAAAAATTTGGTGCAGCTAAAACTGATTTGGTGGTTAATAACGATTTCAAATGGTTGAATGCCTCCTGGTATTGTTCTGTCCACCGAAACATTATGTTCTTCTTCAGCAAATCAGTTACCGGTGCCACTACACTGCTGAAGTTTGGAACAAACCTCTGATAGAATTCTCTGAGTCCTAAGAATCGAAACACCTCTTTCTTCAAGGTTAGTTGTGGAAATTACTTGATGGCTTCGTCATTGCATTCCGTGGGGTCAACCTTCCATGACCAATGTTATGTCCCAAGAACGTCACCTCTGCTTTCGCAAATTCAGTTTTATTTAAGTTTATCACCAGATTTTTGCTTCTCATAGTCATTCAAAGAGCTCTGCCAACTGTACCATGTGATCTTTCCAGGACTTACTAAAGATCACTACATTGTCCAAATAGGCTGCACAGTTTGTTAATCCAGCCACAACACTGTTATTGAGTCTTCGGAATGTGGCAGGTATGTTCTTCATTCCAAAGGGCATCACTTTGAACTGATGTAGTCCATTTGGGGTTACAAACTCAGAAATTTCTATTTTCAGCTCGGCGAACAGAACCACAACAATGAGCACCCGAGCTACAAATCTTCGCACAAACTTTGAATTTCTATTGCAATTTAGATAAAGTTACCTGCCAGTCACCACACATTAAGTCCAACTTGGTGATATAACTGGCTTGTCTCACTTTCTCAATACAGTGCACCTATCTAGAAATTGGATATAAGTCTGATTTTGTCACTGTGTTGACCTTCAAATAAACCATGCAAAATCATTGAGTCCCATCCGGTTTGGGAACTAAGATGTTCGGCGAACTCCACTTGCTCGGGCTCAGTTCAATGATGTCCTTGTTGAGCATGGCCTCCACCTTCATCTGGACCTGTCTGGCTATGAAAGGATTAAGCCAATAGGGGTGTTGTTGTGTCAGAGCAGTATTCCCTACATCTACTTCAGTTACAATAGCATTAGTCTTCCCCATCTGATTCTTACACATGTCCTTATACTGCAGTAAAAAATCTTTCAGCTGTGTTCTATGCTCCTGAGACATACTAACCTATCTCACTCCTCAAGGACTTCTTCATTTTTTAATCTATTTTGAGGCACATTAAAATCCACATCATCTAGGTTTGATCCCTTATTCCACGAGGCAGTAATTAACACCTGTTTCTCCAGTTCTTTCTCTCTAGTATAATATAGTTTCAACATATTCACATGACATATTCAACACCTTTTTTTTCTCAATTTGATAAGGACGATTAAACCTGGCTTTGAAGGGATCTCCTATCACTGGTAACAGTACTAACATATCATCCACTCGGAAAAAGTCCGAGTCTCAGAGCTTTTATCTGCTACCTGCTTCATTCTACACTGTGCCCTCTTTAGGTGCTGTTTAGCTAACTCACCTACCCAATTTAGTCTCTCCCTCACCTTCAATACATAATCTAAGTGTGAGATCTATGACTTTGGTCCTGTCAATTTTTCTTTAATTAATTTCAAAGGGCCTCTCACTTCATAACTGAATATTAACTCAAAGGGAGTGAACTGAGCAGATTCATTTGGAACATCTTTAATGGCAAACAATATGAATGGGATACATTTATCCCATTTATTTGGGTAGTCCTGACAGTGTGCTTTCAACATGGCTTCAAGATCTGAAGCCACCTTTCCAAAGATCCCTGAGATTCAGAATGATATGCCCTGGATCTAAAGTACATGTATACCTAAGCTATCCATAACCTCCTCAAACAGCCGAGCAGCAAATTTGACCCTTGGTCTGACTGAATCTCTCCAGGTAGCCCATATCAAGTGAAGAAAGCTACTAGCTCCTCTCCTACCCTTCTTGCCTTGATACTCTGTAATGGAATTGCCCCCGGAAATCTGGTAGACACATCCATTATGATTAACAAGTACTGGTTCCCACTTTTAATTCTCAGGAGGGGACCGACACAATCAATTATAACCCGCGTGAAAGGTTCTTCAAATGTGGGAATTGGCAACAAAGATGCTGGTTTATTACCGCCTGTGACTTACCTACCATTTGGCATGTATGACGTGTACAGCAAAAGTTAACTACATCCTTGTGTATTCTAGGCCAAAACAAAATTTTTGTACCTTGGCCTGCGTCTTTTGTACGCCAAGGTGATCTCCTACAGGTAGTTCATGTGCTACCCTAAGACCTCCTGACTATATGCTACCAGCAACACAATCTGGTGCACTTCATCCCATTTCTCCTCTGTACTAACCTGCCGTGGTCTCCATTTCTGCCTTAAGATTCTATCTTTCAGATAATAACCTTACGGAATATTCTCTGCCTCCTTTTCAGAGTACTCATCCACATATATATTTTTTATCATCTTGTCTTGCTGTTGCAAGACTTTTACCCTTTCAGGACTAAACATTTCTGTCTGACGCTCTGCCTGTTCAGGTTTTCCTGCACCAATACGTCAAACAGTGTATCCGCTAACCGATCCTCAACTTCTTCATCTTTGTCTTTACTTTTCGCTTTGTGCTGTGACTTATGATAGTAGGATCTGGTTACCACACAGTCTGGGAAAATACCAGGATATTTCCGTTTTAACTCTTCAGTTTCTTGGTCTTCCTTGGGCCTCTCCACAACAAGAGGTGTCACTCCCACCTTGGATCCTGCCAAATCATTCACAAGAACAAACTGAATTCCTGGAACTGACACTCTGTCAATCACTCCTACTGTAATTTCCCCAGACTTGAGTTGGCACTCCAACATGATCTTACATAGGGGAACACTAAATTTCTGTCCATCTATCCCACAAATTACCACAATCTCGGATAACAGATCAGAAAGTGTGCATATTCGCTCATCTCTTACAATGAGTGCCTGGTTAGATCCTGTATCTCTCAAAATTATAATTTCTTGTCCTTCTCCTCCTATTCTTTCTGAGTAAACCTTACCCACAGAGGACGAATTCTTTGTGGAGATCAGGTACTAACCTCATACCCAGTCTCTGCCCAGGCTGTGCACACTCCTTCAGCTCCTTGACTCTTCTTGGGGTCTTCTTTACTACCTTCACTAATGCCACTGGTTTAGCTTCTTTTATCACATCTTTTCCCACAGTGCCTTTCTTTAACGACCAGCTTTGTGACTTTATGTGTCCCACTTTACCACAGTAGTAACACCTGGAGCCTTTTACCTCCTTTCCAGTCTCTTGGGCTTCTTTTTTATCTTGTAGTAAATTTTTGCCAGTGCTCTCTACTCTTGGTTTTGTAGTGTACGATCTCCCCTTCTCCCAACTTCTATCCCTCACAGGATAAATTTCTGGCTGGAAGCTTGTCTTATGCACCAACATATACTCATCTGCTAATTCTGCTGTCCTTCTCACTTCCTGAACTTTCTGTTCCTACACATGAATTCTTACTATCTCTGGAAGTGAGTTTTTAAATTCCTCCAGCAGAATAATCTCTCTTACAATCTCAAAGGTCCTACCTATTTTCAAAGCACGCACCCATCGCTCAAATTGACTATGCTTAATTCTTTTAAACTCAATATAAATCTCCTCGGTCTTATACCCCCAAAGCATCTGATTGTGTCATTGGCTTTTAATATTGTCAATATACTAAATTCAAACAAGATTGGAGTTTGGTTTTTTGGGGGTATAATTTAAACTGATTGGTCTAATTCAAATCTGTTTTGTCGTTTCCAGGCAACCAGCTACCCGAGCTACCCCAGTAGCTGGAGCACATGTTACATTGTATCTTGTTGAGAATACTTGGTTCTGTGACTGCTATCTTTTGATTCTCTAAAAGGTACAGTACACACACATCTTCATAACAGACATAGTTAGCAGAGAGATTCGAAAACTCCCCAAGCAGGGGTAGCATCTATTCCTGACTGATTGTCAAAGGACTAAAAAGAGATGGTGGTGAGGTGCCATTAGTCAAAATTCACTAACAAAGTGAGCTTGTTACCAAATTGCTGACAGTAGGGGATATCTCAAATTTTCTCATGCCAGGAGTTGACCTTCTGCTTGGAAATGACCACACAGGCTGAAGGGTTATATCCCAAAACTCCAGAACCATCCAAGGCGGCTATGCAAACTTACCAGCTTCTGCCAGAAGGTTTAATGCTGCAGGCGGCAGAAAAGATTTCAAAAAACCTACAATGTCCTCTGTGATCCACAAATGTTAAAATGACCCTGCTAAAGCTCACAGCCTTAACTATCAATGCACCCAAGAAATAGTGAAGGGAGTGCTTCATTTGGTTGAAGATCAGGTAGATAGGATAGTGAAGAAGGCGTTTGGTATGCTTTCCTTTATTGGTCAGAGTATTGAGTACAGGAGTTGGGAGGTCATGTTGCTGCTATATAGGACATTGGTTAGGCCACTGTTGGAATATTGTGTGCAATTCTGATCTCCTTTCAATAGCAAAGATGTTGTGAAACTTGAAAGGGTTCAGAAAAGATTTATAAGGATGTTGCCATGGTTGGAGGATTTGAGCTATAGGGAGAGGTTGAATAGGCTAGGGCTGTTTTCCCTGGAGCATCGGAGGCTGAGGGTGACCTTATAGAGATTTATAAAATTATGAGGGGCATGGATAGGATAAATAGATAAAATCTTTGCCCTGAGGTGGTGGAGTCCAGAACTAGAGGACATAGGTTTAGGGTGAGGGGGAAAGATATAATAGAGACATAAGAGGCAGCTTTTTCACTCAAAGGGTAGTACGTGTATAGAATGAACTGCCAGAGGAAGTGGTGGAGGCTGGTACAATTGCAACATTTAAAAGGCATTTGGATGGGTATATGAATAGGAAGGATTTGGAGGAATATGGGCTGGGTGCTGGCAGGTGGGACTAGATTGGGTTGGGATATCTGGCCGGCATGGACGAGTTGGACCTAAGGGGTCTGTTTCCGTACTGTACATCTCTATGACTCTATAAGTGGGTCAAAGCCAAACCCAGTGAGTGCAAAGACCCAGAAAGCAGTCCAGCCATATTGTGTCAGTGTTTAATCTGGCAAAAACTGAAAATAATAGACACAACTGGACTCTGTTCAGAAGGTCAACCATGACTTCCAAATGATTATGATAAAATAATTTATGAGCTAAAAGACAGGCTAAAATATTGGAGGAGAAATTTCGTGCTTAGACTATCAAAGCCTTTAATATCACTCAGAGAAGTGCATAAAATATGATCCGATTGGCAAGAGAAGCTGACAGATTTAAAAATGCCCACTGAACAAACCAACCATTTTTCTCTTAATGTAACAATTATCTTAATTGTACCCTTGGCATAACAAAAAGTGAGTTTGATGAGAGAAGGGACAAATTGCTGACATAGAAAGAAGCCATTGCTAACTTGTTATTTCAAAGGGACAATTTAAGAGGTCTAAAGCTGGGAAGGGAACAAAGAATGCTTCCAGATAATAAAACAGCACTCCAGCTATTTACGGATCTGTCAATATATTCTTTATTGACATCACAGTGAGGATGGCCCAGAGACTGAGTCCATCAAAGCCCCAAAGTAAAGATCAATGTAAACTTGAAAAGATGAGGAAAATGCAAGGAAGTGAACTTACTGAACAAAACGTAACTGAAGATATGGGTTTCAACAGTATTATGTGAGTCATCTGTCTGAAAAGAGAAAAATCATGTGTATTTCTTATCTCTTGTTTCTATAATTCAGCAAGGCTTTGTACTTTCCAACGACAATACAATATATTTTATAAAGAAGGCTAAAAATGGCTGCCAAAAATTACTTTGTTAACTCTTGATGATTCACTGCAGCTAGCCAAAAAGCAGACAGACTGATAGGTTCTCTCAATAGCAACCAGAAAGGGAGCAGTTTGAAACTTGATTACCCCTTTAGACAACAGAACAGGTTTTTACAGGTATGATAATTCAAGGCTTTTCAGACAATGGGCAACACATTGGAAGAAATATTATGAGGAATTTCAACATAACTGACATTGTTTTTTGGGACAAACTTTTTGATGCACCAAAAGTTAATCCGGCAGCCATCTTAAGCTTAACATTTTTAAAGCTTTAAAGTGGCCTTGTAAGGTATGAACTTTTCCAGGAAGGCCTCTGAGAGACAGGACCTTGAGAGGAGAAAGTTTTCAGTTCAAGAAAAACGTTTACTTTTGGAACCAACCACACTTCTGCCTAAAGAGCCCATCTAATCTGCAAACGATGTGACCACAGAACAAAAAGCAAGAAAAGAAAGCTTCTCTTTCTCTTTCTCAAACCCTGTTCTACTTACTGGGTCCACCTGTACAAGAAAACATCAATTATTCAAGCAAGTGATTATAGCTGCTGGATCTAACTCCAAGTATTCACATCTTCAATTTTCCAAGAAGGAACTCAAAGACTGGCACCCAGCTGTATATGACAGAGATTTATTGGGACTTCCTCATATATTTGTTTCTGTTTCAATCTTGATATCTGTAATCTTTGTTGTTAATAACTTTATCACTTTAATCTTAAAGAACCATCAGAATTAGCTTGTGATGTATTAATTTTTTAAACTAGTTAAACAAAAAACTTGACTGCTAATCTACTTTAACTTGAAGTATACAAATTAGAAAGGAGGCTAAATGAACTAAATTGATTCTTAGCTTATTGACTAGTCTGGGACATGTTTGATGGTCATAAAAATGCAAAGAAAAGCAAGAACAATTGGAAGCTTGAGCTGTAAGCATGGAGCAGGTATCTCAAAGTATGTATTAAAACGGCTCGGTGGCTCAGTGGTTAGCATTGCTGCCTCACAGCACCAGGGTCCCAGATTCAATTCCAGCCTTGGGTGACAGTCTGTGTGGAGTTTGCACATTCCCCCTGTGTCTGCGTGGGTTTCCTTCGGGTGCTCCGCTTTCCTCCCACAGACCAAAGATATGCAGGTCAGGTGAATTGGCCATGTTAAATTGCCCATAGTGTTAAGTGCATTAGTCAGAGGGAAATGGGTCTGGGTGGGTTACTCTTTGGAGGGTTGGTGTGGACTTGTTGGGTCAAAGGGCCTGTTTCCACACTGAAGGGAATCTAATCTAAAACCAGCCATGCACATAGAAACTAGAGTTGCTTCCGCATAGATCCAAAGTTAAAAAAGAAGTCAAACCAGGGGTATAGCAGAATCAAGTGATGCATTAATTAAACAAAATATTCATGAGAGATGTACAATGATGGTTAAAATTAAATACAAATAAAATTACAGTGCTACACGGAGAGAAGAAAAGAGATGTATGCTGATGTTGAAGTAACTACAAATGAAATTAAAGACACTTAAGTGTCAAAAAGGATTCAATATATACAACTAATTCAGGAAAGCCTTCAACAACTGCAATAGAATATTGGAATCCATAGCCAAAATAATAAAGTTATATGCTGTGTCAATGCACTACCATGCTCAAGGCAGACTGGACCTTGAAACCTATGTCTATCTGTGGTCAGCAAAGAAAAACATGAAAGAGATCCATTCCAACCCTATTCAACAATTCAAGACTAAACACTTATCTCTCAAAAAAGATTATTGAACAAACTAATAGAGATTAAGAGGAAAGACACCTCCACAAATTCCGTAGAAAGTGAAAAAGGTTCACTGTGTTGAATGTGGAAAAGTGCAGAAACACATTAAAATGATGTTTAGTGGATTAAACAGAAATTAAGGTAATAGCAGCTGAGAAAAACGTAATATTTGAGACAAATTTTTAGAAACTCAGGAAGAGATGAAAATCACAAAAGTGAAAACGATCGTTCAAAACTGAGAATGAGCACAAACTGGTAAATATTTAGAATGATTACTTCCTTTAATATTCACAATGGAAGACAAAAGGAGTGTTCTCCTTAAAATGACACCAATGATCTTGATAGAAATTAAATACCAAAAGGCTCAAAACAAATAAATCACCAGTGATAGATGCAAATTAACTGAGAGTGCTGAGCAGAACAAAGCAAGATATTCATGCAGGGGGAGTCACTGGACATCATTATATGGGAGTCATTGAACACTGAAGAGCTATCAGTTTATTGAAAACAGATGAGTGGTGCATATTCTCAAAAAGAGTGAAAAAATACAAAGAAAGTATGGAGCTCATCGTTTAATTACTTACTGGGATTATCGATATATAAAAATGGTGAACAAATAAACATAGATTCAGAAAGGGAAGATCTGTCTGATCAATCTCCATTATCTTTATAGAATATATATATTATATATATATAATAGAACTGCAATAGAATATTGGAATCCATGCTAGTACAGATTAGGAAGCTTTGTCAGGGCCACTCAAAAGTGAGCTAAAGGGGAAGATAATGGGAAATGTAGGACATATGCTGGCAAGTGGCACGGAAAGACACAGGATTTAAACTCTGTTTGCATTCTACCTGATTCTTATGTGCCCTATGGACATTTACAAATGGGTAATGAATAAGAATGAACCACCTCATTGTGAGTCTGGAATTGCCTGTAGTCCAGAGCAGTAAAGATGGCAGATTTCCTTTTCCTAAAGACCATTTGTAAAACGGATGGGTTTTTTATGGTAGTCGTATCATGTTTGCCATTTCACCAGCCTTTCAGTCTAGAATTTTATCGCATTTTAATTTCGCAACCTGTCATTATGGGATTTGAACTCTTATTCCCAGAGTAGTTTTGCATTTTATGGATTATTACCCTTGCACCACGACATCCATTGTGGCCTAGATAGTTGGATAGGATAAAACTTTCTTTTTTTATGTATCTAAGTTTATAGTTGTGAGGCTCTTTTAATGATTTGTTGATTGGCTTTTTGCAGTGGGTAATTCCTCAGTCTTTACTGTCTGGCTGACTGCTTCTTTGATTTACTGTCCTTCAGGATATTTGCCAGGAGCTTTCAATCTACTTGTTGCAGTGGGAGTGTCCCAAATATTTTCTGCCTGGCTCACTGTTTCTTTGATTCACTGCCCACCACAGTGTCGGTTTGGAACCTTATAAAGCACTTCTCAAAGTACAGCCACCATGTTGTAACATGAGGATTGACAGGGTATTCTCGGGAGTAAAGGTCTGCAATCATTTTACTGTAGGCCAACAACATTTATTAGCTACTTACGCAATGAGCAGGAATAGTTTATGCAACCTAGTCCCATGTGATCTGACATCACTAATGCTGTTAGCATAAAGCTATTAATCCTATTATGACGCCATCAGCTTTTTTGATTATTTGTTTTACCTGACTATTACATTTTAATGTTATGAAGAGATAGCTAGGGTTCTACACTTAGAGTATGCTCCCTACCTCATTTAGGTTTTGCTACTTTGTTACTCTCAGTTCTGTCCTACTTCCTTTACTTTCAGGATTTACTTTCCTTTGATAGTATCTTCCAAACCCCTGGCCGTTACTGTTATGAGCAGCAGTTATGGGGAAATGATGACCTTGTGATACTATCACTAGACTATCACTCCAGAAACTCAGCTAATATTCGAGGGAACCTCACTTTGAATCCTGTGGTGGCAGATGATGGAATTTGACTTTGATAGAAATGACTGAAATTAAGAATCACAATGATTGTGAAACTATTGCTAATTGTTGAGTGGCTCACTATCTGTCACTGTTATGTGGTCTGGCCTACATGTGAGTCCAGAGCCACAGCAGTGTGGTTGACTCTCCACTGCCCTCTCCACTGCCCTCCTGAAGAAGGGCTTATGCCCGAAATTTCGATTCTCCTGTTCCCTGGATGCTGCCTGACCTGCTGCGCTTTTCCAGCAACACATTTTCAACTTTGCCCTCTGAGATGGTCTAACAAGCGTGACAAAGTTTCAAAAAGGAATTGAAACTGGACAAATCCCCTGTAATTGACCAAGGTACCGGAAACAACAATGGCAGACACTCCCTGTTGATTACCATATATGGTCCACCCTTGGCTGATGAATCAGAAATGTTGAACAACACTTTGAAGAAGCACTGAGGTGGCGAGGGTACAAAATTATAATTTCCACCACCAAGAGTGGCTCAGCAGCAACATTACTGATCAATCTGGATGGGTTCTAAAAGATGCTGTGCTGGATGGGTCTGAATCAGGTGGTGAGGAAACCAAGAAATGAGAAAGACATATTTAACCTCACCCTTCCCAATTTGCCTGCCAGTGATGCATCTGTCCAAGACTGTATCAGCAAGAGTTACCAGTGGGCAGTCCTCATGGAGACTATGTCCTGCCTTCCCATTGACAGTACCCTCCATTGTGTTGTGTAGCACTATCACTATGCTAAATGGGACTGACCTCAAACAGAACTAGTAACTCAAGACTGAGCCTCCATAAGGTGCCATGGACCATCAATAACAGCAGAATTAACAACTCCAACACAAACTACAATTTCATGGCCCAATATATCTCCTACTCAACCATTACCATTAAACCTGGGGATCAACCCCAGTTCAATAGAGAATGTAGGAGGGCATGACAAGAGGCATACCTAAACATTGGTGAAGCTACAAAACAAGGTGCATGCCAAGCAGCATAAGCAGCAAGTGATAGGCAAAGCTCAGTAATCCCACAACCAATGGATCAGATTTAAGCTCTGCAGTCCTGCCACAGCCAGTGGTAGTGGATAAATAAATGGGTCACTGGAAGAGGAGATGCCACAAATGTCCCTATAGAAAAGCCAAACACACCAATGCAAAGGATAAGTCTGAAGCCTTCGCTACATTCAACCAGAATACCAAGTGGATAATCCATCTCACCCTCCTCCAGTGGTTCCCAGCATCACAGACTCCAGTCTCCAGCCAATTCAATGCACTGCAAGTGATAACAAGAATCAGTTGGAGGCACTGGATACTGCAACAGCTATGGACCCTGACAACATTTCGGCAAAGTACTGAAGACATGTGCTTCAGAACTTGCCGCTCCTCTAACGAAGCTCTTCCAGTCAGTTACAATACTGGTATCTACCCAACAATGTGGAAATTGCCCAGTAAATCCTGTACATAACATGCAGAACAAATCCAATCCAGCCAATTACTGCCTCACAAAGTCTGCTTTAAATCATCAGTAAAAAGATGGAAGGTGCCATCAACAGTGCTATCAAGCAGCACCTGCTCAACAATAATCAGTGACACCCAGTTTGGGTTCCGCCAGGGCCATTCAGCTCCTGGCTTTGTTCAAATATGGACAAAAGAGTTGAATTCCAGAGGTAAGGTAAGACTGATAGTTTTTTGACTGAGTGTGGCATCAAGGATCCCAAGCAAAATTTTCCACTGGTTGGAGTTATACCTGGCACATTGGAAAATGGTTGTGGTTGTTGAAGGTCAGTTATTTCATCTTAAGGGCATCTCTGTCGGATTTCGTCCAGGTCATGCCCTAGCACAACTATCTACAGCTGTTTCATGACCTTTCCTCCATCATACGGTCAGGAGTGGGACATTTGCCATTAATTGCATAATGTTCAGCACCATCTGCAAGTCCTCAGATACTGAAGCAGTTCATGTTCAAGATCTGGACATTATCCAGGCTTGCTGGAAAGTAGCTAGTAATATTCGCTCCACATAAATGCCAGACAATGACCATTTCCAAAAGGAGACAATATATCCATTGTCCCTTAACATTCAATGGCGTAACTCCACCACTGTTAACATTCAGGGGGATTCATTGTCTAGAAACTGAACTGCACTCGCCACATAAACATAGTGGCTGTAAGTGCAGTTCTGAGGCTAGGAATACTACAGTGAGTAATTCACCTCCTGACTCCCCAAAGCCTGTTCACCATCTACAAGACACAAGTCAGTCATGTGATAGAGAATTCTTTACGTGCTCGGATGAGTTCCAGCAACACTCAAGGAATCTTGAAACAATCCAGGACAAGCAGTCGGCTTGATTGGCACCACATCCATAAACATCCAATCCCTCTACCAACACTTATTTGTAGCAGTATGTACTAAACAAAACGATGCATGACAGAAATTCACCAATGGTTCTGAGACAGAACCAGCTAAATCCATAGCTATTTCCATCGAGAAGGACAAGGGCAGCAAGTACACCACCACCTGCAAGTTATCCTCCAAGTCATTCACCACCTTCGCTTGGAAATACATCACTGTTTCTTCACTGTCATTGCATTAACATCCTGGATCTGCCTAAGAATATCATGAGTGAACCTACCCATATGCAGTGGACTAAGAAAGTGACTCACTACCACTTTGTCAAAGATAATTAGGGATGGGTAATTAAATGACAATGGCCACAACTCCTGAAAAACACAATAAAAAAAGGAAGCTTTTCGAGAGAAGCTATTCAGTGAATGTTGGAGAAAACTCAACAGGTCTGGCAGCATCTGTGGAGAGAAATAGAGTTAAGGTTTGAAGTCTGGTATGACCTTTTTTCAGAACTTTACAATGTTCTGCCATTTCAACCTTTTCAAGAGTCTAGACATTTGTTTCTTTCTTTACTTAACTCACGACCACTGCCTTTGTCTTCATCCATTAAACCTTTTGTCATTTAATCTCTCCTCCTAGTATAGTATAGTCAGGGGAATAGACGCAGTTCTCTGTGGCCAGGAGTGAGAGTGCTGAGGGTTGTATTGCCTGCCTGGTGCCTGGGTTCAGGATATCTCATCTGGAATTCAGAGAAAATTAGATTGGGAAGGGAAAGATCCAATTATCATGGTTCACTGATATAGGTAGAAAGAGGAAAGAGATTCTGCTGGGGGAATAGCAGAACCAAAAAGGTAATAATCTTTGGATTACTACCTGACCCTCAAGCTAATTTGAACAAGGTCAACAAGATTAGAGAGGTAAATATATGACTGAAAGATTTTTTTTATTCATTCACAGGGAGGATAGACTCGGCAGAGATTAAGATTTCCAGAACAAGTAATAGGACAGAGTATGGAAAGGATCAGAATCTAACTTCAGGCACACAGGGTTCAACTGCAAGAAGATGAGCAGTCAACACAGGGCTGAGTGTGTTGTAATTAATGCACACAGTGTATAAAACAGGGTGCATGAGCTTGTGGCACAGACTGGAATTGGCAGGTACAATGTTGTTGCTATCACAGAGATGTGGTTAACAAGGGGATGAGGGCTGTGTACTAAATATCCAAGGTACACATCCCTTTGAAAGGACAGGCAGATGGATAGAGTGGGCAGGGTTGCCTTGTTAGTAAGAAGTGATGTAGAGTTGGAAGTGTAGAATCTGTGAATAGAGTTGAGGAAAGAAGACCCTAAAGAGAGTTGTGTACATCTTCCTAGCAGTAGTCACAAAATGGGGAAGAAAATAAATCCGAGATAGAAAATGCATGCAAGAAAGGCACTATTACAACAATGATGGGGTACATCAATATGCAGGTGGACTGCAAAAATCAGGTTGGTAATAGATTTCAAGAAAAGGAATTCCTGGAATGTCTATGAGATGTTTTTATTTGGAGCAGCTTATGGTAGAGCTCACTAAGAGACAGGCAATTCTGGATTAAGTGATGTTTAATGAGGCAGACTTGGTAAAGGAACCCCTCGGGGTCAGCAACCTTAAAATGATAGAATTCACCCTGCCTTTTGAGAAGAAGAAGCTGGAATCAGATGTAACAATGTTACAATTAAGTAAAGGTAACTACAAAGACATGCAGGAGGAGCTGGCCAAAGTTACTTTGAAGGGGAGCCTAGTAGGGAAGACAGTGGAACAACAATGGTAGGAGTTTCTGAGGTAATTTGGGAAGCACAACAGAAATTGTTCCCAAGGAAGAAGAGACTTACTAAGGATGAGGCAACATGGCTGACAAAGGAAGTCAGGGACAGCATTAAAGCAAAAGAGAAATAATGCAATTTTGTGAAGATTATGGGAAGCCAGAGGATCGTGGATCCTTTAGAAACCATCAGAGGATAACTAAAAAAACAAAAAGGAAGAAGAAGATGCAATAAGAGGGTAAACTGGCTAGTAATATAAAAGAAAATTGCAAGTCTCTTTTTAGGTAGGAACCATTGGACCACTGGAAAATTAGGCTCGAGAAGCTGAAATGGAGAACAAAGAAATGTTGAAGAAACTGAATAGGTACTTTGCATCAATTTTCACAGTGGAACATACCAGCAGCATACCAGAACTTTAAGAGAGTCAGGGACAGATGTGAGGGTTGGGGTGATGCTGGGGAAGCTAAAAAATCTGAAGGTGGATAAATCACCCAGACCAGGTGAACTACATCCCAAAGCTTTGAAGAAGACAACTGAGGAGATTACAGAGGGATTGGTGGTGATCTTTCAGGAATCACAGGAGTCAGGGAGGGTGCCAGAGGATTGGAAAATGGCTAATGTAACACCCTGATTCAGAAGGCAGAGAGATAGAAACAAAAGACTATTGGCTGGCTAGCCTACCCTTCTTCATTGGCAAGCTTCATCAAGTGGATATCATGCCCAATAAATCTGTTAGAAATCTTTGAGGTGGTAGCCAGTAAATTAGACAAAGGGGAGCCAGTAAACATGATCTATTTGGAATTCCAGAAGGCGTTTGTCAAGGTGCCACACACGAGGCTACAAAACAAGATAAGATCCCATGGTGTTAGGGCAAGTTACTGGCATGGATGGAGGATAAGCTGACTGGCAGAAGACAAAGACTGTGATAAAGGGTCTTTTTCAGGATGGCAGCCACCGAACAGTGGAGTTCCGCAGGGGTTCGTCTTGGGACCACGACTATTCACGTTATTTGTTAATGATCTGGGCAAAGGAATGGAGGACATTGTTGCTAAGTTTGCAGATGACACAAAGACAGATGAAGGGACAGGTAGTGTTAAAGAAGCAATGAGACTACAGAAGGACTTGGACAGACTTTGAGAGTGGGCAAAGAAGTGACAGATGGAATACAATGTGGGAAAGAATGGGAAGAATAAAGGTGTAGACTATTTTCTAAACTGGAAAAGGCTATGGAAATCGGACTTGGGAGTTCTAGTTCAGGATTCTGTTAAGGTTAACATAGGCTGTTAGGAAGGCAAATGTAATGTTAGCAATCATTTCAAAAGGGCTAGAACACAAGAGCAGAGATATACTGCTGAGGCTGTGTAACACTCTGGTCAGACTACCTTTGGAATATCTTGAACAGTTTGGGCACTTCTAAGGAAGGATTTGCTGGTGTTGAATGGGATCAAGAGGAGGTTTACAAGATGACTCTGTAAATGAAGGGCTTGTTGTATGAGGAGCTGTTGAGAACTTTGGGTCTGTACTTGATGGAGTTTAGAAGAATGAGGGAGATCTAATTGAACCTTACAGAATACCGAGAGAGTGGATGTAGAGAAGATGTTTCCACTAGTAGGAAAGATTAGGACCCAAGGATACAGCCTCAGAGTGAATGGATGGCCCTTTAGATCTGAGATGAGAAGGAATTTCTTCAGCCAGAGAATGATTAATCTGTGGAAATCATTGCCACAGAGGGCTGTGGAGGTCACATCATTGAATTCACTTAAGTCAGAGATACATAGATTTGTGATTCGTCTTAAAGATAGCTGCTAGACTTGCTGAGCATTTCAAAACTGGGCACTTTTTATTCTCTCTTGCAAGAGAGAGCTTGAGGTAGAGCAAGTGCGTGGCTTTGATAGGACTCCAGACTTCATATAAACAGGGGGTGTCCTTACCTCCGCACACATGTTATTTGTGGAGGATCAAATGTAATTTGAATGTCCCCCACAACTGAAAGTGATTCATTTTGCTCAAATCCAAATAGGTCTGCATTTATATGCAGCAAATCATAAAGGTCATTGCTTGGTATCCTATCAGCAGGTCCTGATGTCCTCACTCTGCTGTTGTCCATTTTGCCACCAGCATCTGAGCCACTCAGACAAACGAGAGGGTGACTGCTAGGTGACTAAAGCTATCTGTTGACCACATGACAGGGGTCTCTGGTGTATTATCTGTGCACATTTGGACAGCATGGATCAAATGGAAGTCATGCTGCCAAATGAAATGTGATGGGGCAAACTGAGCAGACAATGCCAATGCTCTCTGGACCACTCTGGATTATTTCTGCAGTTTTTGACAAAACCTATATCAAGTTTTCTTGTGGTCAACAGTATCTGTGGAGAGATGCAGAGGTACCTTCCCAAGTTTATTATATTTCATTAGAGCCTATAGATGTTACTCATTGCTGCCAGCATGCACCTGTGTGTAGGGAGTGAATGTTTCAAATGGCATCTGGGTGACAATCAAGCATCTACTGTGTCCTAGATAGTTTTGAGCTAATTGAGTGTTGTTGGAGCGGCATTCAAGAAAGCAAGTAGAAAGTATTCTATCACTCTATTGACTGCTGCCTTGTTGATATGTGAGCATGTGAGTTACTCACCACAGAATTCCTAGCCTTTGTCATGTTCTTATAGCCACAATATTTATATGGCTGATCTGGTTAATGGCAACGCCAAGATGTTAATCGTGGGGATTTAGTGATGGTGATGCTATTGAATGTCAAGGGGAGATGGTTAGATTCTGTCTTAATGGAAATGGTCATTTTTCTGATAATGTCATGTGCTATTTGTCAGCCCAAATCTAAATACTGCATACAGTATGGACTGCCTTAGTATTTGAAGAGTGAGGAATGGCATTTCACATAGTGAAAATATCGGGGAGCATTCTCGTTTCTAGCCTAAGGGAAAGGTCAGTGACAAAGAAGCTGAAGATTCTTGAGCCTGAGGAACGTATGTTTGGTGGTTAGAGAATGGAGTTTGTGATTAATGGTGTAGATCAGCTTGTTCTCCTGTGGGTGACCAAACTGTTTAAAGGAAGACTGCAGGAAGATGGCAGGAGTGCTGCTGGTAATTGACTCTGTTATTTTTGAGATGCCACTCTGTACGAAGACCTAAAATCAGAGAAGCCACTGACTTGTGTCTTACCGTCATCTCCTGGATGCTCAGAATATTGTTCATGTTTCACCTGCCTTTGATGCATTATAAAGTTCACACACTTAAAATTCTGAAAAGGGTCTTATAAGGAATACCTAAAACTCTGTTGGCTGGGATTACCAATTTAATACTAATCAGCCATTCTGTTAAAGCAGCTGGATAAGATCTTCTGATAAACACATCATCCTATCTGTTTGTAGTCAATCTGTAATTGCAGAGATGTCAGATGAAAACTTCATGACGACATCAATCATGTTGGGCAATATGAAGGTTTGTGTTTTGTAGTACTAGACAAGCTAAAAACAGAACTTATGCTTTAGGCATTCCAAGTTTGACCTATATAATCATCTGTTTTTAACAAGAGGAGAAAGTGAGGTCTGCAGATGCTGGAGATCAAAGTTGAAACTTTATTGCTGGAACAGCACAGCAGGTCAGGAATTCCTGAAGAAGGGCCTGTGCCCGAAACGTCGAATCTCCTGTTCCCTGGATGCTGCCTGACCTGCTGTGCTGTTCCAGCAATAAAGTTTCAACTGTTTTTAACAAGAGTAAGACGCCAAACAATACTATAAATTCCATGAAATTTGGATTATTATCTAGGAGAGGGGTTTCTATCAAATATGTTTTAAATTCAGAGAACAAACTAGTTCAAAAATAAGATCATGCTTTTGCACAGTTGTTCATTTGGTGCTTTCTAATTTGAGAATAAACCTTTTTTTCACAATGCCCACACACGGATAGCAACTGTTGACAGAATCACGAGCTGGAAAGCATTGTGAATTTCCACTGCTTGATTTTTTTTTGTTTGGCAGATAGCCGGTGTTTTCATATTTCCAAACATTTGTGTAATAAGTCTGAACTCACAGGTGCAGCTTGTTTCATTTTGAACTGGAAAGTATCTATGTGGATCATGAGCCCCGCAGAAGGTTGATAGTTCATTTAAAGTTTTCAATGGTTTTTGTTTGCTTTAATTAATGTTCCTCTGAAAGCTAGTGTTTTTGTGTTTTGGCTCCATTCAGTCACATCATCTGTCAGATCAGCTATTTACTACAAGCTGTTTCGACAACACATTTTTATTGGCAGAACGTGCAGTCCATAATAGAAAATGTGTAAAATCAGAGATTGACATTCCCTTCTTATTTGCACATTATTTGAGATTACAGCATTGATTAGCTGTACTAATTGTTTAATCAATAATATTCATTGATGATGTGGAATTGCAATCTCAAATCTGCACTGCAAGTGCACTCTTCCAAAATACTGCAAAAAAAAATCACATTCTCTGTTATAGAAACTATGGACTGAGCCTTCTGGACTTCAAACATTTCTGGGCACTAGATCAGATTTTTGTGACCAATGTATTTTGCATCACTGATGGGGTTTCAGGCATGATCTTGAATGAGTGCACATCAACTTTGTTTCCATTTCTACACCTGTGCAAGGCCTACCGAATATTTCCAGAATACTGTTTCCATTTCAGATTTCTAATATCTGCAGTAGTTTGCTTTTATGTAGATACAAATTGTTGCTTTTGTAATCCTGCATATGATCATGATACCATAAGACATAAGAGCATAAATTAGGCCATTCAGCCCATTGAGACTCCCCTACCATTTAATCATGGCTGATAAGTTTCTTAATCCCATTCTCCCGCCTTAGAATCATGGCGTTAGAGTTGTACAGCACTGCAACAGAATTTTCGGTCCAACTCGTCTATGCCAACCAGAAATCCTAAATTAATTTAGTCCCATTTGCCAGCACTTGGCCCATATCCCTCTCAACCCTTCCTATTCATGTCCCCATCCAGGTGCCTTTTAAATGTTGCAATTGTACCAGCCTCCACTACTGGCAGCTCATTCCATACATGAACCACCCTTTGTGTTAAAAAGTTGCTCCTTAGGCCCCTTTTAAATCTTTCCCCTCTCCCCTAAACCTATGACCTCTAGTTCTGGAGTCCCCCAACCCAGGGAAAAGACCTTGTCTATTTACCCTAGCCATGCCCCTCATGATTTTATGAACCTCTACATGGTCACCCTTCAGCCTCCGACCCTCCAGGGAAAACACCATCAGCCTATTCAGCCATTCCTTATAGCTCAAACCCTCCAACTCTAGCAATATGCTTGGAAGTCTTTTCTGAACCCTTTCAAGTTTCTCAACATCCTTCCAGATGGAGACCAGAATTGCATGCAGTATTTCAAAAGTGGCCTAACCAATGTTCTGTACAGCCACAACATGCTCTCCCAACTGAATGTTCTGACCAATAAAGGAAGGCATACTAAATGCCTTTTTAACTATCCTATCTACTTTGAACACTACTTTCAAGGAACTATGAATCTGTACTCCAAAGTCTCTTTGTTCAGCAACATTACTCAGGACCTTACAATTAAGGGTATAAATCCTGCCCTGATTTGCTTTTTCAAAATGCAGCACCTCTCATTTATCTGAATTAAATTTCATCTGCCACTTCTCGGCCCAAGATAAACATCCTGTTGTACTCTGCTCTGTAACTTGTAACCTTTGATCCCCTTAACAATCAAGAACCTATCTTGTTGTGTCACCATAGTCTTACCAGACCATAATGGCTGTTTTCTCATTGGAGCGAGAAGCAACTGGTGGTGATTTAATCTGAGGGCCTCCAAACCTCAGGTGACGGAAGAGGTTGAGAAAGAGAGTCCTTTATGGTAACCTCAAATTAGTGAAGGGAATTGAACCCCTGCTGTTGACATCACATTGCTTTGTGAACCAACAAACCAGCCAACTGAGCTAAACCAATTCCCCAAGAACCTTAAATATACTCAATGGCCTGGTCTCCACAGCCTCCTGTGGCAATGAATTTGAAAAATTTACCACTCTGAAGAAGTTTCTCCTCATCTCCATTCTAAAGGGCTTTCCCTTTACTCCAGGGATATGCCCTAGGGTCCGAGTTTCATGCTAATGGAAACATCTTGCCAACATCTACTCTGTCCAGGCCATTCAGTGTTCTGTAAGTTTCAATAAGATCCTCCTCATCCTTCTAAACTCCATCGAGCATTGACCCGGAGTCCTCAAATGTTCCTCATACGTTAAGCCTTTCATTCCTGGGATCATTCTCTTGAACCTCCTCTGGACCCGCTCCAGGGCCAGTACATCCTTCCTGAGAAATGAAGCCGAAAAATTGCCGACAATATTCCTCATGTGGTCTGACCAGAGGTTTATAGAGCCTCAGAAGTACATCCCTGCTTTCATATTCTCGTCTTCTTGAAATAAATGCCAACATTGTATTTGCCTCCCTAACTACTGACTCAACCTGCGAGTTAACCTTTAGAGGATCCTAGGCTAGGACTTCCAGGTTCCTTTGCACTTAAGATTTCTGAATTTTCTCCCCATTTAGAACATAGTCTATGCCTCTATTCTGCCTACCAATCTTAGTATTTAAAAATAACTTCAAGAAGGTGCTATCCCTATGTTTTGGTTTTATACAGCAAAATTGTCAGCTTTGGTGAGTTAGGAGTACCTCATACTTTCACGGTGATGTGCTTCCACAAGCTGACAAAGTAGACATGGAGGATTTTTCCGTATATTGCATGGGGCAATCGAGAATGAGCAGTCATAATTTGGAAGGCTTTTAATGTAACATAACAATTTCCTTCAGCCTTCTTCCTTCAAACAACATTGAAAAAAAAGTCAGCACTAACTCACCATACTTTCCAACATGCAAATTCTCCAAATGATTTTATATATTTGTTCATAGGGTGTGAGTGTCCCTTAGTCAGCCAGCATTTATTTCATTTCCCCAATTGCCTTTGAAGAGGTAATGATGAGCTAGCTTCTTAAAATTCAGTTTATGCGGTTAAGGGCTATTGAGAAGAAACCTTCAGGATTTGGCCCCATGACACTGAAGGAATAGTGATATAGTTCAAAATCAGGATGGAGATTGTGACTTGGAAGGGAAGGTAATACTCCCCATCATCGGATGCTCTTGTCTTTCTAGGTGGTAAGTTTAGAATGTGTTGCCAAAGGAGCCTTGGCAAGTTTCTGTCATCCATCTGTTGCCACAATGCATCAGCTAGGGAGGCAGTGAATGTTTAAGATGGTGAATTTGATGCTGATCAAGCAGGCTACCTTATCATCAATAGTTTAGAGCTTCTTAAATGTTACTGAGGCAGCACTCATCTGAGTAGGTGAGAATATCATTCCTTATTTATGCCTTTTAGATTGTGATGGCAAATCATGAGATGAGTTAGAGTCATAGAGATGTACAGCATAGAAACAGACCCTTTGGTTCGACTTGTCCATGCCAACCAGATATGCTAACCTAATCTAGTCCCATTTGCTAGCACTTGGCCCATTAACCTCTAAACCTTTCCTATCATATACCTATCCAGATGCCTTTTAAATGCTGCAATTGTACTTCCTCTGGCAGCTCATTCCATATGCGCACCACCCTCTGTGTGAAAGACTTGCCCCTTGGGTCCGTTTTATATCTTTCCCCTCTCACCATAAATCTATGCCCTCTAGTTCTGGACTTCCCCACCCCAGGGAAAAGACTTTCTCTATTTACCATGCCCCTCATGATTTTATAAACCTCTATAAGTTCACCTCTCAGCATTCAATGCTACAGGGAAAACAGCCCCAGCCCCAGCCTGTTCGGCCTCTCCCTATAGCTCAAATTCTCCAACCCTGGCAACATCTTTGTAAATCTTTTCCGAATCCTTTCAAGTTTCACAACATCCTTCTGATAGGAAGGAGACCAGAATTGCACGCATTATTCTCAATAAAATTCCCAGCTTCTGAATGCTCTCATAATCACATCACTTTAATGGTTCTTTTGATTATATTTTGAGTCAATCATAGACCACACAATACATATATTACTTGCCACATATTAGACTAAAGCTAAATGTTATCCAGGTTTTGCTTACTATTGGTATGAGTTACCTCAATATCGAAGATGACATGAATGGTACTGAACACTGTACAGTTGTCAGATATCCTAAATTACTCTAATCTTACAGCAGAAGGAATGTCATTGATGAAGCAGCTGAAGATGATTGGGCCTAGGACACTCTCTTGAGGTACTCTGGCAGTGATGAATGAGGAGGCAGTTTCAACTGTACGATGAACTGAAGGAACTTGAGAAACTTCACCTGCAATTCTTTAAGATAGCTAATAGCTAATGGTTAGTGCAACCTCACTAACATTGCAGTTACATTCATTCCGGTTTACACCAATAAAGTGCTGTCACCAAAGAAGAGTGCATCGGAATTAACTATACAGGACAGCCTGTTTCCAAAAGGGCAAGGCCTACAGCATTAATTTTGTGGAAACCCTGTGAGATCCTGTATCCCTCACAATTAAATACACTGGCAATACAATAGATCAAAGTTCACACATGAATAGTGGGAGGTGATGGCCTCATGGTATTATCACTGGACTTTTAATCCAGCGACCCAGGTAATGTTCTGGGGACCCAGGGTCGATGGTGGAATTTGAATTCCATAAAATTCTGGTATTAAGATTCTAATGATAATTGTGAAACCATTGTGATTAATTGCCATCCTTGTCTGGCCTACATGTGACTCCAAACCCACAGCAATGTGGTTGACTCTTAACTGTCCTCTGGGCAATTAGGAATAGGCAATAAATGCTGGCCTAGCCATTGATACCCACATCCATGAATGAATTAAAAACAAATAGCCATTTCCAGGAAGTGACAGCGAACCGTAGCAATGGATCAGGAGCTTCAGGATGGGAAGAAAACGGAGGAAAATGTAAGAAAATGTCCAAAGGCTAAATACATAAAATATTCAGCAATTGGTTCTGAAATGATCAGATCTCTAAAAATGATGAGAATTGGCTGATAACAGTTTATTCATCACTTGTACATTTTAAAT
Source organism: Chiloscyllium plagiosum (assembly GCF_004010195.1). Classification (NCBI taxonomy): domain Eukaryota; kingdom Metazoa; phylum Chordata; class Chondrichthyes; order Orectolobiformes; family Hemiscylliidae; genus Chiloscyllium; species Chiloscyllium plagiosum. Next base: position 54,030,427 of record NC_057711.1, on the reverse strand, counting down.
TTCCAAGCATAGATTTGAATGATATGTCCATTGATATGAATAAAGTGAAGGATCTGCATATGCACACTGTTTATTATTTCCAAATGCACATGCAATATTAAGTGGAATTTTTAAAATTAAAATAAAATCCTACTTAATATATCACTTTTTCTTACATGAGATACACTTGCAATTTTTTTCTCTTTTAGTTATTTGTTAGCTTTTTCCTCACTCTTAAATATGTTTATGAAATATCACTCCAATTGCATATACTCCTGGGTGTCATTGAGGACTGCCTTATTTGAATATAGACATATTGTTCACCGCTGAGTTCTGTGCCAAGTGTATATTACTATTCCAAATAAAGGCAAAGTATTGCAGATGCTGGAAATCTGAAACAAACACAGAAATTGGTGGACAAACTCAGCAGGCCTGGCAGCATCAGTGGAGAGAGAAATAGAGTTAATGTTTCGAGTCCAGTGACCCTTCTTCAGGATCATAGCAAATCCACAGAAAGTGCCATGTGCCGTCACATGAACAGACTCAATCTCTCTATCAGCACCACCTCAAGCTATCGCAAAGCTATTCCGGTCCCCATTTCCAGTTCATTCTTCATCTCATTCGAATGATGACAAAATACTATGGATGATGAAAATCTGAAAGAAACACAAAGTCTGGTTCAGCAGTTCTGGTAGCGTATATGGAGAGAGGAACCCAATCAATGTTTTGAGGTCGGTATGGCTCTTCTTCAGAACTTACTTCAGTTGCCAACAGTAGACCTGCTGCATTTCTCCAGCATCCCCTGTGTTTGTTTAATGTTGGTATTCCTACTGTTAATTAATTACTGTTAATAATATATGATTGAACACAGGTTCCAGCTTGAAATTACTAATTATTTTTTCATTGTATTGCTTAATCAGATGAATTTCTCTTTCTATTATATTGTTATTTTATTTGCTGCACAAGATCCTAGTTCCTGGGAAACTGGGACCACCACTTAGTCATATTGTTGTAGAAATAAAAATATAAAATAAACACAGAGAACACTGGAGAAGCTCAACAGGTCTGGCAGCCTCTGCTTCTGAAGAAATTTCTGAATACATGATCTTTCCTCTGGCAAAAGGCATAAATTCCTCAGTAAACCATCAACAAGAATGCAGTTTTAGAACTGTTATAGTTTTGGTATTGACAAAGCTTTGCTTAATGAAAAGAACAACCTTCCCAAAGGAGCTTGATGTCCATTTTTCAATGACATGTGTAAAGGAAAAGTCAATACTCAATTATTCAACTCACCTTAGAGAAATAGAATGCCAGTCAAAGTGAACATATTGTATTGCAAAGACAAAGATCAGAATGTATTTTTGAAATACAAATTACAAAATTACTCACAATTTGGATTTTTTTTAATATTGTTTGTTAATTGAAGAAGGGCTAATGCCCGAAACGTCGATTCTCCTGTTCCCTAGATGCTGCCTGACCTGCTGCGCTTTTCCAGCAACACAATTGCATTATATAGGCTACGTAATTACCTTATGTCATTCACTGCAATCATTTTTTATTGCAATGAACATGCAGATTCTAAATCATTCCAATCTCAGAGAAAATCCAGAGGGAAAATATTATTACTACCTAAAACAAGTTGTGGAAGCAACATTTTCTTTCAATGTAATATATTTTATATTTATATGAATTTAGGCAACTCAAGTGAAATGATTATTTTCGAAACATGGGAAATAACATTAATAGTGTGATTTTGACAAGGTTTAAACTTTTTAAAATTGGTCTTTCAAACTATACGTTGACATCAGCTCACCTTGCTGAGGGAATTAATGACAGAATAGCCATGACAGGTTTATTTCACTTATTTGGACCAACATGTCTGATAAAGAGCTTCCTGAAACTGCTTCCTCTACTCTAAAGGATGCATTAGTCTGATGAAGGCAACCATTCCCTTGATGTGGCTTTCCGCAGGATGCCAAGTAAATCGTTCTGTCGATAATGGAAGCAAACATATCTAGGTTTTGTGACACTAAAAAAAAGGGGATCCAGACAAAGCCACAAATTACAGAGCTGTAAAAATGTCACCTGCTGCAAACAGCTTTTCACTTTTAATATCTTTCTAAGTGCCATAGAGAAGATTATCTAGGGATTGATTCTCAAACAGAAAGTGGTACAGGATATGAAGAGCTCATTCCTCCAGCCTGCTGTGAGAGATTTGGAGTTATGTACTAATGTTGCTGTGCTCTGAAGTAAAGCACCACAGGGTTTCACAAATGCCATTTGGTTTACACCTGCAAGTTCTTAGTGAATAATAACAACAAAGGCTTAAGAAATAAGAATCTTTAGAATGTAGAAACAGGAAAATGCTTTAGGTCAACTAGCCCATTACTTTTTTGATCGCTCTCATCCCTATTTATTCATCATTCCACCATACCCTGCAATTGTTCCCCTTTAACCAGAAAGAAATCCATTGCCTGCAAACTCATTTAAATTGTTCCCCTTAATAATAAAACAAAGAAATCTGGAACAGAAATAGAAATTGCTGGAGAAACACAAGTGTGGCAGCAACTGTGGAAAGAAAGCACAGTTAATGTTTTGAGTCCAGTGACCCTTCTTCAGAATTAACTGTAGGAAAATATGTTAAATATGGGGTGAGGGAAAAGGGGAAGGAGTGAGCTAATAGTTGAAGATGGAGCCCAGAGAGAGCACAACAGCTAGGCAGACAAAGGGATGGATTATGGTATGTCGGAGAAGGAGAAAAATAGATAATGGGGACCATAAGTAAGTGAAAATGGGTTAGTTATGCTGAAAGCAGCCTGTGTCATGACATGGCCTGGGATGTGCATTGGGGCAGAGGTGTGGGCGGCGGCGTGGGGAAGAGTATAGAAGAAGGTGTTCATGTCCTAAAGGTTTTGAGTCCTGAAAGCTGCAAGGTCCCCAAGCGGAAAAGGAGATGCTGTTCTTCCAGTTTGCACTGAGCTTTGCTGGAGCACTGCAGAAGGCCCGATTCACAGATATAGGGAACATGATGGTGTATTGAAACCACAAGCAACTGGAACTCGGGATAGGAGCGAATTATTGCAGATTCTGGAATCTGTACTGAAAACAAAAATTGGCAGAAATCACAACAGTTCAGGCAGCATCCATGGAGAGAAAACAAGCTAATGCTTTGAGTCCAGATGACGCTTCATCAGAGCTGACATGAAGGGGGTCTGATTAAGTGTCCTCTGGACTCTAAAGGTTAGCTTGCTGTCTCTCCATGGATGCCCCATGACCCACTGTAATTTCCAGCAAGTTTTGTTTTGGTGGAAACTTGGGGTCATTTTTGTGGACAGAATGTAAGTGTTCCACAAAGTGGTTATCCAATCTAAGTTTGATCTCCCCAAGGTAAAGGAGACTGCATGAGTAGCAAATAGGATAGACTAGATTGAGTGAGGTGAAGGTAAATTGTTGCTTCACCAGGAATGTGTGTTTAGACCCCTGGAAAGTGAGGAGGGGGAGGTAAGTGGACAAGTGTTGTACTTTCTGCAATTGCAAGGTGCCTTGTGTGCATCAGAGATGTTGGGAATGGAGGAGGAGTGGGCCAGGGTGTTCTGGAGTTAATGGTATCTGCAAAATGCTGCCAAGAGAGGAGAAGGGGTATGTGGAGAAAATGAGTCAAAAGTTGTGACTGCACCAAAAAGTGGAGCATAGCAGGTCAGGCAGCATCCGAGGAGCAGGAGAGTCGACATTTTGGGTATAAGCCCTTCATCAGGAATGTGCCTGTTTATTATAAAGTTTTACAATTCTGAAAAGGGACGGAAGCAGTACGTTGTCATCAATATATCAAAGAAAGAATGGTTGGGAGAGACCCGAATAGGATTGGAAAAAGGAATGCTCCATGCTTTTTATTTTAAATTGAGCCAATTCAGACTCCTTAGAGAAGATCTTCCAAACCTACAGTCACCACCGTATAGAAGGACAAGGGCATAAATTACATGGGAACACCACCATTTGCAAATTCTGCTCCAAGCCACTCATCATTCTGACATTCCTTCAGTGTTGCTGGGTCAAATCCTAACGCATTGTGAGATTAGCTACAACAAACAAACTGCAGCTATTCAGAAAGGCAGCTCACTGGGCATGGGCAACAAGTCCTGGCCTAGCTGGTGATACCACCACCTCTTGAATGAATAAAAAGAGTTTTCCTGAATATGTAACACAAAGTATTTTACAGCTGTCAATGGGAGGACAAGGTTTTGAACTTCTATCTGATTATCAACAATAACTAAATGATCAACCCACAGGAAATGAAATTCAACTGGAGTTGACCAACTGTGACAACGTTTTGTTTTTGTCAGTTTGGAGTACCATGTTTCTTTAAACTACTCCAGTACTAACGCAAAGAATAGATTACATACATTCCCTAAGGTCAGAAAATTGGAGTTGCTAGCAGCAATTGACTCTGTGCTGTACTGCTGCCTGAACTGCTGTGCTTTTCCAGCACCACTCTAATCCAGAATCTGGTTTCCAGCATCTGCAGTCATTGTTTTTATCCTCTGTGCTGTAAAATGCAAACTAAACACTCAATTCCACTTAGCAATTGAGCTTTTATGTCCAAGTATTTACTAGGCTCAGGAAAGAAAAGAATGCAGTACACATCTGTTTGTCGCAGGGCTAAATGTTGGCCATTAACACAGCACCTGATCTGGTCAATAATGTAGTTTCCTTTCCATGTATGTGACATGCTAATCTAGAGACAAGGAACTCATTATACAATGCTACACATTTTAGCATGATATTGATACACTATGTCGAAATAAGACTCAAGGCAAAAACCTTATGACTGTTTCTTTTATCGTATTATTCGAAAGGTTGATACTGAAAATGCAGAGAAAGTCATGTTGACCCACAGGAATCACAGGTAGATAGGATAGTGAAGAAAGCATTTGGTATGTTTGCCTTTACTGGTCAGTGCATTGAGTATAGGAGTTGGAATGTCATGTCATGTTATGGCTGTCCAGAATATTGGTTAGGCCACTTTTGGAAATTTGCATTCAATCCTGGTTTCCCTACTATAGGAAAGATGTTGTTAAACTTGAAAGGATGCAGAAAAGATTTACAAGGATGTCGCTGAGGTTAGAGGGTTTGACATATAGGGAGAGGCTGAATAGGTTTGGGGCTATTTTCCCTGAGCATCAGAGGCTGATAGGTGACCTTATAGAGATTTATTAAATCATGAGGGGCATGGATATGGTGAATAGCCAAGGTCTTTTTCCCAGGGTAGGGGAGTCCAAAACTAGAGGGCTTACATTTAAGGGAAAAGATGGAAAAGAGACTAAGGGTCAACCTTTTCACGTAGAGGGTGGTGCATGTATGGAATGAGCTTTTAAAAGAATTGTTGGAGGCTGCTACAAAATTTAAAAGGCACCTGAATGGGTGCTTGAATTGAAAGGGCTTGGAGGAATATGGGCCAGATGCTTGCAAATGGGACTAGCTAAATATAGCATATCTAGTCTGCATGGACGAGTTGGACTGAAGGGTCTGTTTCCATGCTATACAATTGTATGACTCTAGGTATCGATTTTAGAACTTCCAAGTTAATTTTTCTGTTTGCATCAGTTTGTATCAGTACGATAACATAGTAAATCTTATTCTCTCTCTCTCACGATACTCTCACATTTCAGGGATGCGGAGGATACATTTGACAGCCTGGATAATGGAAGAAATAATGGATCACAAATTCAAGCTTACCCATTTTGGTACAATGATTATGTCTGAATGGTAAACTCCGAGATGCTCAATATTTCTCTGGATTCCTCTTTGTCATTGGGCTGACAAATTGTGGATGCTCACCAGTGAGTGTATTTGAAAATTGGACCATCACAACTCAAGCAGTATCCATCAGGTAAGTGAGGAAGGGAGGTGACCAGAAAGGGAAATGAATGTGAATGTTGATTTGAACCTAGGTATTTAGATTCTGTCTAACTTTTAAGAAACACATCTCCATACCATTTATAAAATCTGAAAAAGCTTCTCCAGGACATCACCCTAATTCTGGAATTCAGAAATTTATGGCAGACTCAATGCAAAGAAATTTGTTAATTCAGTGTTCTACTAGTGCAGTGTAAGAATATGAATACATTTTTAAAATGTCAGCAATTCTTCTTTGAACAAAGGATTTCTAAATAAGTTACTTAAAAACATAAAATTCCTTGAAATGTTAACCCACAGTATTCTACTTGAATGCATTTTGGGCTGCTTAAATGTATTCAATGATTACCATATACGCAATAGGGCTGACAGCAATTGGATTGAAAGAAGAGGCTGAGAGACACAGCCGTCAGAAAACATACATGGACTACAAGCTGGAAATGGCCACAATGTTGGTTAGACACAAGCATTTAGCATGCTGGGCTTTTCAGTACAGCAATGAAGGAGGGATGCAGTGTCAAAGATGCCACCTTTCAGATGAGAAGTTAACCAAGGTTCTATCTGCCTGCTTAGGTGGATGTTAAAGATGCCTCTCTTGTAAAGAGTTATCTCTGGCATCCTGGTTAATATCTTTCCCTCAATCAACATTACAATAACATATTATTTGGTCATTATCACATTGCTGTTCATGGGAGATTTCTGTGTTTAAATTGGTTACGTGTTTCCTACATGACAATACTTCAAAACACTTTATTGACTGTAAAGCGTTTCAGACTTCCAGAGATTGCATTCTCTGCCAAAGCAATTTCCCGACCTGTGTTTGAAGACATACAGAGTCACAGAGTCATACATCATGGAAGCAAACCCTCCAGTCCAAACAGTCCATGCCAAATATAATCCCATGCACGTCTGGATAATTTGTCCTTAGTTTCTGCTCTGAGCTGTATTGAATGAATTTGTTTATTGAGAATTGAATTGAGATTGCCCAAACAATTTAAAAATTGGAAAGTAAAACTGTATATCTGGGATGAATAAACATGGATCTCAAAACAAAAGAAAGTTTTAATACAATGATGTTTTAAGTTTGCTCAAAGTTTTAAAAGTTGAAATGTTTGCGAAATGTTACTATCAAAGATTAAGCCACTTCAATATCCAGAGTTGTTTTGAATGAAGTGATATATTAAACCCAACAAAACACATTATGCTTATTGCCTTCATTTATATAAAAGCATGTTATTTTGCAAGAAAGCCCTCATTATAAAAACCAAAATCATTGAGATTACATATAAATATCATATCATGCTACTTGCAATTTATTTCTAAATTAGTCTTGGAGCATTCCTATCACATTAACAACCAATTCCAATAGGCATGACCCCACCTCCCACCACGAAACATTCCTGAAGAAGGGCTCATGCCCAAAACGTTGATTCTCCTGCTCCTTGGATGCTGCCTGACCTGCTGTGCTTTTCCAGCAACACATTTTCAGCAACCAATTCCAATAGGCTTACTATTCAAAGTTAAACATTATGAAACGTCCGGCTCTTTCTAGCAAGTTAAGTAAATTAATATTAATGAAAAATATATCTAGTAATAACTTAAAGCAGTGCATGAAAATAAATTCATTTAATTGAATATTAAAATCTAAACTGTGCATATGAACAACAATCATAAAAAATTCATGATCAGTTTACATCTAAATGGAGGCACACCACATAAAGGTTACATAGTTAGAATAATTATGATAATTAAGAGAAATGGCAAATACTTCCTAGTAGCCGATACTAGAACCTATTACCAGGGAGGTGATAACAGGATAGTCACATTATAATTAAGCAGAATTAACACAGTTGTTTGGAGCAGATCTTATGTTTGACAAATCTGTTTGTGTTTTTAGAGTATGTAACTGGTAATTTGGATATTCGGGTATATTTTAGAATTTCTAAAGAAAACATTTGACAAATGTCTCAGAAGTGAATATTATATAAACCTAGAACACAGCAGCTTCTGGGGTCAATAGATTAGCATGGTTTGAGGATTGATTAATGCATAAGAATGGAAAGTAGGAATAAACATTTTGGGTTCGTCAGTTTCAACCACGAGGATTAATAATTGGGTCTCAGCTATTAACATCCTATTATATTGGCTTAGACGAGAGGATTTAATGTAATTTATCTAAATTTGCTGATCATACAAGGTTAAGTGGGAACAAAAGCAGCGTGGAGGGCATAAAGAGGCTGCAGCGAGATATAGACAGATTTGATGGCTGCAGATGCAATACAATACGGAGAAATGTGAACTTTTCTACTTTTGGAGGAAATAAAATTAAAAATTGAATGGTGAGATTCTGTGAATTTTTTGCATTCAGAAATCCTGGTTATCCTTGTATATAAATCACAGAAAGTGAAGCTTTGAGAATTGATTAAGTAGACTAGACCTATATTCTCTCGTGCAAGAAGAATGAGAGATGATATAATTTGAACATATAAAATTCTTAAGGGGCTTGATATGGTTCCTCTGGCTGGGAAATCTAAAAAACAAGGTCACAGTTCTAGAAGTAGGAGTAAGTGATTAACCACTGAGATGTTGAGAGATTTCTAATACTCAAAGCATTGTGAATCTGTAGAATGCTTTAACTTTTTAAATTCATTCATGGGATGAGGGCATCACTGGCTAAGCAGCAATTATTGCCAATTCCAGAGGGCAGTTAAGAGTCAACCATATATGTCATGTATCTCAAATCACATGTAGGACCGACCAGGTAAGGATGACAGTTTCCCTCCCTAGAGGACACTAGTGAATCAGGTGAAGTTATGGCTTCATGGTAAGATTCTTAATTCCATTTTTTTCATCAAATTCAATTTCCACCATCTGCCCATTGCTGGATTTGAACTTGGGTCCCTGGATTAATAGCCCAGTGATAATACCACTAGGCCATTGCGTCCTCTACAATGAGCTGTGGAGTTCAGTAGGTTTTTGAGTCCAAGAAAAATTAAGAGATATGAGAAGTGGTATAAGAAGGTAAAACTGAGATAGAAGAATAGCCACGATCTACTGGAACAGCAGAGTAAGATCAAAGGGTCAATGACCTACTTTGCTACTGTTTCTTATGTTTTTATGTTTTGTTTCTGTCAACTGCTGCCCAATATTTTGAATGCTTATCACATTCTGGAATATAATAATTATGGATTACGTTGGAGATGTAAATGTCTTACATGATGTCAAACACTACTTGATATTCTGGCTTGTTCAAATTTAAACTTTGACTAGAATATGTTGGCTTGAATGTTCAAATCTGGCTAGGAATCCTTCTTTCTGACCCAGGTCTGAAAAAAAAAGTTACCTGCTTATTTTTCAAGTTGTGCACAGACACTTCTGAGGCAGGATCCTTTATAACAAAAGCAGCCTAAGAAATCACCCAGGTAGCAGTGAAGTGGACTATTGAAGAAATCATAAGCTGCTTTTATGACATCATCTGCCATTTTTAAAGATCTCAAAGCTATTTCACAGCCATTGACAGAAGGGAAGGTGTAAGTGGGTTTTAGGGAGAGGGAGGGGTGAGGTGTGGGGAGGTTTGGTACAAATGCCAGGTTGGTGAGGGGTATAGGTGCTAGGGAATGAAGGGTAAGGTGAAAGTGAGGTCTGCAGATGCTGGAGATCAGAGCTGGAAATGTGTTGCTGGAAAAGCGCAGCAGGTCAGGCAGCATCCAGGGAACAGGAGAATCGACGTTTCGGACATAAGCCCTTCTTCAGGAATGAGGAAAGTTTGTCCAGCAGGCTAAGATAAAAGGTAGGGAGGAGGGACTTGGGGTAGGGGCGTCGGAAATGTGATAGGTGGAAAGAGGTCAAGGTGAGGGTGATAGGTCAGACTGGGGTGGGGGCGGAGAGGTCGGGAAGAAGATTGCAGGTTAGGAAGGCGGTGCTGAATTCGATGGATTTGACTGAGACAGGGTGGGGGGAGGGGAAATGAGGAAACTGGTGAAATCCGAGTTCATCCCTTGTGGTTGGAGGGTTCCTAGGCGGAAGATGAGGCGTTCTTCCTCCAACCGTCATTTTGTTGTGGTCTGACGATGGAGGAGTCCAAAGACCTGCATATCCTTGGTGGAGTGGGAGGGGGAATTGAAATGTTGAGCTACAGGGTGGTTGGGTTGGTTGGTCCGGGTGTCCCAGAGGTGTTCTCTGAAACGCTCCGCAATGAAGGGTAAGGTGCCAGGTGGATTAGGGATTAGTTGGGTGTCTGAGCTGGTGGTGATGGGGAGCTGGTGGATGCTTTGTGGGGAGGTGGTCAGTGTGAGTGATTATTGTAGGGACTCGGGGGAGCAATTCATTGTTACTGATTGTGAAATCAGTGTTATGCTTAGCCAGGAGTTAAAACATGTTTTATTCCTTTATGTTTTCATGACTGCTTATTAAGTTTAGTGCATTCGATCTCTCCAACCTCTGTATTCTAACTCAGATTCAGGGACATTGCAGGAGGTTCCAAACACTGGGTAATTGCCCAGCACAAATTTAAATTTCCATGGCAAGTACTGCGCGGTCAGTTCATTGAGATGTTGGAGAGATTTTTCAGGATACATTCAATCTCTGACTATCTGGTGATTGGAAGATCTGCATCTTTGTCTTCTTTCCTTTTCCCTCTAAACCCTTGCAATTATTATTTCTTGTTGTTATCTTTCCTATGGGTTGCATAATGTCTAGGCACGGCATTCCCCAACTAGTATTCAGGGAATGCAAAAAGTGCAAAAATAGAAATTTGCGGTAAAGCTCAGCAGGTCTGGCAGCATCTGTGGAGAGAAATCAGAGTTAACCTTCTGGGTCCAGCGATCCTTCCTCAGAACTGATGGTAGCTAGGAAAACGTTGTTCTTTTATGCAGAAGATAGGATGGGGGAAGGGCTGAGGAGTAAACAAAAGGTGGAGAAAGAGCCCAAAGAGAGATAACAGTTAGACAGACCAAGGCGTGGGTAACAACTAGCTTAGAAGGATGACTAGCTCCTAATGGGGGCTGTAAGTGACTAACTGTGGGTTGTGTGTAATTGAACACCATGTGATAACAAGGCCTGGTATGTGGGTCAAGGAGATGGGAGAAGGTACCTCAAGTCCTATAATTGTTGAACTTCATGTTGAGGTGCAGAAGGCTGCGTGGTAAGTGCACCAGGATTTCTGAGAGATTTTTCAGGATACATCCAATCTCTGACTATTTGATGATTGGAAGATCTGCATCATTGTCTTCTTTCCTTTTCCCTCTAATCCCTTACAATTATTATTTCTTGTTGTTATTTTGCCCATGGGGTTGCACAAAGTCTATGCATGGAGTTTCCCAACTAGCATTCAGGAAGTGCAATAAGTGCAAAAACCGAAATTGCTGTATATGATCCTCTCTCATCTGTATGTAAGTATCCTTACATACAGATGAGGATGGACAACACATCCATCCTAGGACAAGCCAAACGGAGACACGCATGAGAATTCCCAGGAGCATGGCATTCCAACTGGAACTCTATTAACAAACACATCGAGATAGACCCCACCTACCACCCCCTGAGAAAAAGAACCGGAAACGACATCAACACAGGAAATGTTATCACCACATGAAATGACATCACCAACCCAAAGAAACCCAAACATATAAATAGGAAGCAGGAATTATCAACAGTGCTTCGCCCGGAGGCCCACAGAAGATGTTACCCAGTATGGTGAAAAAACTCTGTAAATGAACCTTCCAGCTCAGTGAGCAAACCTACATCCAGAACCTCAACCTGAGCTACAAATCATCTCAAAACTCGCAGAAAATGAGATGCTGTTCTATCAACTAACGTTGGTATGTTGAAGTGGCAGGCAAGCTCAGGGTCATTCTTGCAGACAGAAAGTAGGTGTTTTGCAAAGCAGTCCCCCACATCTATGCTTCCTTTCCCCAGTGTAGTGGAGACCACATTGTGAGCAGCGATTACAGTAGACTAGATTGAGTGAAGTTCAGTAAAGTGCTGCTTCACCTGGAAAATATTTTTGGGCCTTTGGATACTGAGGAGGGAGGAAGTAAATGGGCAGATGTTACACCCTTTGTGGTTGCAGCGGAAGGCACCTTGGGGTATGTGGGAAGTGATGTTGGACGTGAAGGAGGGGTCAACCAGGGAGTTCCACAGGGAACAGTCCTTGTGGAAGGCTGACAAGGTAAGGGAGGGAAATATGTGTCTGGTGGTGGCATCCCGCTGCAGTTGGTGGAAATGGTGGCTAATGAACCTCTGGATGTGGATGCTGGTGGCATGGTAGGTGAAGACAATGGGGACTCTATCGCTGTTGTGGGAGGGAAGAAACAGGATAAGAGCCAAAGTGTGGGAGATGGGTCGGACTCGGCTGATGACCCTATCAACTATGGGTGCTGGGGAATCTTCGGTTGAGGAAGAAGGTGAACATTTTGTAGGCTCCCTTGTTGAAGTTGGCATCATCAGAATCAATGTAATGGAGACGGAGGAATTGACAGAATCTTGCTTGATAGGTAGCAGGGTGCGAGGATGTGTAGTCAAGGTAACTGTGCGAGTCATTTTATAGTGGATATTGGTGGCCAGCTCTATCCCCAGAAATGGAAACAAATGTCGAAGAAGGGAAGGGAGGAGTCAGAGACGGACCAGGTGAAGGTTGATGAACTTTTCCAATTCCAGATGAGAGAGAGGAGCAGGATTGATATCAATGATATACCGGAGAAAGAATTGTGGGTGGGGGGCAGGAATATAATTGGAACAAGGAATGCTCCATGTACCCCACAAAGAAACAGGCATAACTCGTGGCCATGCAGGTACTCATGATCACCCCTCTGACCTGAAGAAAACAAGAGGAGTTAAAGGAGAAGTTGGTCAGTGTGAGGATGAGCTCAGACAGGTGGAGGAAGGTGGTGGTAGATGGGGACAGCTCAAATCTTTTTGTCAGCAAGAAGTAGAGAGCCCTGAGACCATCCTGATGGAGGATGGATACGTAAAGGGATTGCATCTTCATGGTAAAGAGGAGGTATCTGGAGCTCACAAACTGTAAATTATGAAATTGGTGTAAAGGGTCAGAGGAATCTCAGATGTAAGTGGGAAGGGATTAGAAATGGGAGAAAAAAATTGAGTTGAGGTAGGTGTTCTGTGGAGCAGGCGCAGACAGAAACAATGGGTCTGTCTGTGCAGTCCTGTTTGTGGATTTTGGGAAGGAAGTAGAAGCAAGCTGCGTGGTGTCGGGAGATTATGAGCTTGGAGGCAGTGAGGGGGAGATCACTAGATGAAATGAAATTGGTGACCGTAGTAGACACAATGGATTGATGTTCTGTGGTGGGGTCCAGGAGGAGATGGGAGGAGGTATCTGAGAACTGGTGTTCAGCTTCTGCAATGTAGAGGTTAGTCTGTCAGATAATGACAACAGCACCACCTTTATCGACAAGCTTAATTGCAAAGTCCTGACTTTGTTGCATCTGAGAGCATGGATTGCAGTCAGTTCACAGGGAGATAGGTTGTAGTGGGTGTGGGGGACAGAGAAATTAAGGCAACCAATGTCACATCGACATTTCTTGATGAACAGGTCAAGTTCAGATAAAAGGCCTCAGGTAGGGGTCCAGGTGGAGGGTGTTGGAGGTGGATGAATGGGTCTATGGGATAGGGAGAGGACTCTTGTCCAAAGGTATGAGAATGACGGAAGAAGAGTTCAATGTCATTTTGTGCCCAAAATTCATTAAGGTTGGGACACAGAGGGATAATGTTGAGCCCTTTGCTGAGTATAGAGCATTCAGCATCAGAAAGCAGAAAGTCAGAAGGGATACTAAATACATGACAGGAGTGGGGCTTGGTAGAGGGGTTGGAGTCAGAGGGAAGGGGAAGGGAAGAAGCTTCTGGAGGACTGTGGGTGTTTCTGAGTTATTGCATTTTGTGTGCTCTGATGGCTGAAACAAAAAGAAAAATGTTCTTGTTAGCATGGCAGATGAGCTGGAGGATGAAGTGGAACTGAGGAGTGGTGCAGCCCTGAGCCAGTGTGAGGCAGTGCTGTTGGAGAGAGAGGACGAGAGTATGCATATGATGAGACATGGCACTGATTGTGGATGTCAGGATGCGGTGAGAATGTTGAACATCACAGAGATACCTATGATCCTGGGTGGATTCAAAACACGAGGGATTAAACTTGAATTGGAATCCACATGGAATGAGTCTGAACCAGAAGCAGAGAGTGAGGTATGTAATGTGGCTTTGGAAACGAGTTTTAGCAAATACCTTGTCAAACACCAAGATGTCAGAGTTGAGAGTGTGTTGCTGGAAAAGCTCCACCTTAGGTACAAAGCCACCTCAGTACAAAAATAATGAAATAAAGGTAAAAAAATCAGCATTACAGTCTTTCTAAAACAGAGACTCCATGTTTGGCTTCACTGAGACCTGGAGTCCTTGATGGGGACTATTAGTGGCTAATAATGGGTTATGTGTTATAGCAACTATGTGAGAACAAGGCCTTCTGTGTGGTGTAATTGTCCCCATTAATAGCTATTCATTTTCCTCAGCTAACTGTTATCCACACCTTTGCCTGTCTACCTGCTCTTCTCTCTCATTGAGCTTCATCTCCACCTATTGTTTACCTCTTACCTCCTCCCCCACACCACATCTTTTGCACAAAAAACAATATTTTCTTCCCTACCATCAGTTCTGCTGAAGGGTCACCAGACCTGAATCGCTAACTCTGATTTCTCTCCACAGATGCTGCCGCACTTGCTGAGCTATTCCAGCAATTTCGGTTTTTGTTTCTAATTCCAGCATCCTCAGTTCTTTCAAGCTTTTTTTTTTACAGTGGTCTGGTTGATATTTCCTAGGGCTGAAATTTTACAGGGACCCACGGCTGTTCCCTCCTTTTCTACCAGGTGTAATGTCAGGGGAATCCATCCATGATCCCAAAGGTTGGCCTTGGGAACAATGTTAATTGCTGCAAGGTGAGACTTCTGCCATCTTTCTGAGCCAGAAATCTCGCCTTAGAGAACTTCTGGCCAACTGGATTGTTGGCAGTTCTGCATTGTGGGGAGTACCACTGGGAGCAGTGGCCACTGCTAGGATCACATGCAGTCCCACCATGCTGAGGAGCCCAGGTAAATAGAGTCATAGAGTCACAGAGATGTACAGCATGAAAACAGACCCTTCAGAATAACCCGTCCATGCCAACCAGATATCCCAACCCAATCTAATCCCATCTGGCAGCACCCGGCCCATATCCCTCCAAATCTTTCCTATTCATATACCTATCCAACTGCCTCTTAAATGTTGCAATTGTACCAGCCTCCACCACTTCTTCTGGCAGCTCATTCCATATATGTACCACCCTCTACGTGAAACCGTTGCCCCTTAGATCTTTTTTATATCTTTCCCCTCTCACCCTAAACCTATGCCCTCTAGTTCTGGACTCCTCAACCCTAGGGAAAAGACTTTGTCTATTTAGCCTATCCATGCCCCTCATAATTTTGTAAACCTCTGTAAGGTCACCCCCAGCCTCCGACACTCCAGGGAAAACAGTCCCAGCCTGTTCTGCCTCTCCCTATAGCTCAAATCCTCCAAGCCTGGCAACATCCTTGTAAATCTTTTCTGAACCCTTTCAAATTTCACAACATCTTTCTGATAGGAAGGAGACCAGAAATGCACGCACTATTCCAACAGTGGCCTAACCAATGTCCTGTACATCCGCAACGTGACCTCCCAACTTCTGACCAATAAAGGAAAGCATACCAAATGCCTCACTATCCTATCAACCTGCGATTCCACTTTCAAGGAGCTATGAACCTGCACTCCAAGGTCCCTTTGTTCAGCAACACTCCCTAGGACCTTACCACTAAGTATATAAGTCCTGCTAAAATTTGCTTTCCCAAAATGTAGCACCTCGCATTTATCTGAATTAAACTCCATCTGCCACTTCTCAGCCCATTGGTCCATTTGGTCAAGATCCTGTTGTAATCTGAGGTAACCCTCTTTGCTGTCCACTACACCTCCAATTTTGGTGTCATCTGCAAACAGTTTACAAACTGTACGTCTTATACTCGCATCCAAATCATTTATGTAAATGACAAAAAGTAGAGGACCCAGCACCGATCCTTTTGGCACTCCACTGGTCACAGGCCTCCAGTCTGAAAAGCAACCCTCCACCACCACCCTCTGTCTTCTACCTTTGAGCCAGTTTGTATCCAAATGGCTAGTTCTCCCTGTATTCCATAAGATTAGATTAGATTACTTACAATGTGGAAACAGGCCCTTCGGCCCAACAAGTCCACACCGACCCGCCAAAGTGTAACCCACCCATTCCCCTACGTTTACTCCTTTACATAACACTACGGGCAATTTAGCATGGCCAATTCACCTGACCTGCACATCTTTGGACTGTGGGAGGAAACCGGAGCACCCGGA